>NC_063058.1:19884296-20181796 GCF_018812025.1 Megalobrama amblycephala
CTGTAATAAAGTGCCCTTACCTTCATTACTGCCGTATTTAGTGTCACTCTGGAGACTGTAAGATGGATCACGAACAGTTTTTACTTGTATGTCCTCCTTGAGTAGCACATTTTAGTAGTCTCTGTTTTGTGTCGTCTCTTTGTATTGATATTCGTTCACAAAGCAGTCCGGTGTGAAATGATTCACGCAGACATAAACGAACTTCGACAGAACTGTGGGAGCATTTTCCTGGAAAACCAAGTTAATCCACCTCGTTTTCAGCAGCTCACCCACATGGAAAGAACCTATATGTGGATATATGCGCATATATGAAACCTATATGCAGTGTATATGTACATATATGCTGCATATATGCACATATATGATAATATATATGCTGCATATATGCACATATATGATAATATATATGCTGCATATATGCGCATATATACTGCATATATGCTATATATATATGCTGCATATATGTGTATATATGCCACATATAGGCAAAATTGAGGTGCATATATGTGCATATACAGGAAATATAGGTCTCCTGTATTGCTTCTTCATATCCATATGTATGCCCTATACATACAAGATATGTCTTCTATATAGCTAATGGCAGGATCTGGTCATTTTGTAGCTCATATCTCATTTTTGACTGTCATACATGATGCCTAGCTCATATTTTCTATTATCAAGGCAAAAACTAAGAATTAACGAAAAAAATTATGCAAGAACTTATGTATGTGCGAATGTAGCAGTTATGTATTTAGACAATTATTTTGTGATGCCACTTGCCATGACCATATTTGGGGTTTCCTGCCGCCATGCTGACTTGGGGTGTTGACGCACTTTGCTGCTTCCCAGTCTGCATGAGACATCACAGCGGTAGGTCGCACAAAGTTTTTGCGGTGATTCAATTAAGGCCATGTTTCATGTAACAGCTGAATTCACATGATATATTTGTATGATTGTAATCCAAAACCCCTCTGTGATGTACATTCAGATGTTTCGTTGATTATTTTTCTTTACTTAAGTTACTTTTAATATCTCTCTTTCTCAGCGTTGTGCGTTGCTGCCGCATGCTGTTTGTATGCTGCACAAGTCCTCATATATTGCCATTTGTGTTATACAGAATAAAGTGAGGACCTGATGGCAAGATTTTTCGCAGTCTGTCTTTGATTACGACGCAATGCAGAAAACACACCGCTACACGAACACGTGAAATTGGTCCCACATGGAAAAAGCCTATATAAACATATATGTTTATATAGGCTTTTTCCATGTGGGACCAATTTCACGTGAAACATATATATATGTTTCAATATAGGTTTTGATATAGGTTTTACATATATGTGACATATATAAAATTGGCCGTTTTCCTATATTATGTGTACATATATGTACACATATGTGTGTATATATATATATATATATGTGTACATATATGTGTACATATGTGTACATATATGTGTGCATATATGTGTACATATATGTGTGCATATATGTACATATAATATAGGAAAACGGCCAATTTTATATATGTCACATATATGTAAAACCTATATCAAAACCTATATTGAAACATATATGTTTATATAGGTTTTTTCCATGTGGGCAGATTTAGGGAGTAAATGAAGAGAGTTATGTGGATTAATCCATCCAGCTACAGAACACCTAAAACGCTTGGGAGACATTCTCATCAGTGTAGCAATGGCGGACTCGCTGTAAACAACGGCTCAGGGGTGCGTTTCCCGAAAGCATCGTTGGTGAACCATGGTCGTAAGTCCCATTGAACTCTATTGGTAACGACGGAACGTGCGACCATAGTTCGCTTTGGGAAACGCACCCCAGGGCGGTTCTATGTTCAAACTTAAGTGTCAGTCAACACTGTGGGTGGGGCCTGTGGCTTTTGTGACGTCACACTGTCAGGGATCTGGAAACGGCTTGTTCTGAGACACTGCTTATGATTTATGGGGATTAAAAAAAAAGGAGTGGGTGGATTTTTATCACTATAAGGTGGTTGTGTACACACACTGCCAACACACATTTATGTCCAAACACCAGGCAAAAGTGAATTTTGCATAATAGGTCCCCTTTAATATGTTATATGAATGACATCAGAACAGTAAATTCATTGTAGCTCAGTAGGTAGGATAGACAGTGTAATTGGAACACTTTTTGCTTTTTACATTACCACTGAAAACCTAAAAGCATTTAATTGTTTCATTAAATATTTATTTTATTTGTCTTAACGAAATTATAATAATATCTATAAATATTTAAATTTTTTCCAGTTAGTTCATAAGGCAAGTACTTTTGTTCCAATTGTACCTATGTTAGATACAGTTGAAACAGTACCTTAGTAAAGTTGCCAAACCAACAAATTTCATATGTTAACATATCTTATATATTTTTCTATATTAGATAATGTCACAGTCACTAGTTCCAGCACTACGTTTCCCAGCATCCCTTCTGTCCTGCAACTACATGTCATCATCATCACCCACACCTGAAGTCACTCATCATTATCAATCATTTGGACTCCCTTTATAAACAGTCACCTTACTCACCAGTGTTGTCCGTTATCTTATGTTGTTAGTGTGTGTAACCTTTGTTCCTGTATGTTCCATTTGATTACCTAGTAAAGTCTGACTATTGAACTTATATTCCTCGTTGTGTGTGTTCCTACACAGCTAAATTGTAACAGATATTATTCCACAAAAAGATTTTATTTCAGCTCTTCACTTTATTACTGTTCTTTACAGCTGAACAGTAATAACAGTAATACAGAGTGATTTTGCCAGCCCTTTTACTCACTCTTGATGAGTAGAGTTCTTGGAGAGTGGGATGGGGTGTAGGCCTACATCCAAATAAAATTCCATCATAAGTTCTCTCATATATTTTCACTCCATTAAGTGCATATCTAAAACAGAAATCAATTTCTTATAATTCAAAGCAATATCACCGCGTATTGTAATTTTGTATGAGAAGTCACTGAATTACATTTCAAACTGGAAAATCACAATAAAAGACAAGAGACAAAAATACTTTTAATTTTTTTTATTGATTAAAATTACTCAAATTTGACTGGCTAAGGGCAATTTACAGAGTGCTTATACAGAGATTATTTTATAAATGAATCCTGTCAAGTGAAATGAAATAAAACACAGCTCTGATCAATCTGATTCAAGAACAAATCCTAGAGTCTGAATTGCCTGCTTGCTCATTTGATTTCCTGAAAAGACATGTGAACTACCTGCTAAGGATGACCTAATAATCTCTGTCATGTTTCAAATTACTACATGAATCGCACATAGCTTGAGGCAGAGGGATCGAGGGATCTTCGCTGACATTCGTAACAAACCCACAACCTTAAAAAACAAAATAAAGTTTGGATGAGAGCACAAGAGCCTAATCAAGAATCAAGACTCCAAACAAACAATGCAGTCCAATCTGTGAACTGGTTCAGCAGGTTGAAAAAAACTTTGATAAAAACTTATTTGGTATCACTTTATTTTATTTACTTATTACAGTGTAATTACACATTTAAGTACTGAGTAATAAGTTTTGAGTTTTCATTTGAAGTTAGTCATACATTTTTTTTCTGGATAATGTATATTGGTTAAAATAAGTATTCCTTTTTAATAAATAAATTCAACATCAATTAAAGAGGAACATTGACAGAGGTGCACGAGTGGTACGCAGGTGCGCATGTATGGTAAAAATGAATGATGCGCACCAGAAAACATGGAGGGAAGCGCTTTTGAGTACCAACATTTTTGAGGACCGGTTCACAGGGACACATTTACTTACTGGAGTAGGATTTTTCTCCATCTCTGGTAAAATGGCAATCATGATGATAAGTGTGTTCTTTATTTATTAGGTGTGCAATGTATCGCAGTTAATCCATACGGATAAGATCCAACGGTTCAGCACACATGTGATTTGTGAATTAACTGCTAAATTTATCCATCATAAAATGAAAGTTTATCATTTGGATGTGTTTTGTCTCACCAATTAACGCATTCAAATGATTTTAAAAGCGGAAGAAAAGAAAAATCGGGACTCGCGAGCTGTTATCTCTCCCTCGAACACCGAATTAATTCTTTTGAGTTTATTTGCGCTTAAACGGACACATACACACAAAATTATGTCAAAATACCTGTCTCGGCAAGTATTCTCTCGGTTATGTCATAAGTGAACAGTTGAGAAAGAAACCGAATGTGTGTCAGTTATTCGGTCCGTGCTTTGCTTCTTAAAGTGACAGCAGCCTAATATTCTTGCTGTTGTCTGTCATTAATGTCAGTAAAAAAAAAATAAATAAATAAAAATTCATTATCATCATCTAACTTTTTCAAGAGAAAAGAAGATAGTGAGGGGAGCAGTCAGGAGGAAATTGATGAGGACAGGTTTTAGGATAATAAGTGTGTCACGTAAAGTGTGCACCAAGCAACATCTCCAGGTGCTCCCTTGAGAACCAGACCAAAGAAGTTATGTGCACGCCTGAACATTGACGTTTATAAACAGCAGCTTGGCGCCACCATGCATGCCATCTCTGCTCACTAGACAGGGTTACCAATAAAACAAACTAGGTACAAACAAACTCTGTTGTAGTTGGCCTGAAATATGAACGCAAAACAAACCAAAACAGGACATAACCCTAGAAAATACAGAATACTCAATCATACATGGTTTCCCTCATCAGAGGAACGATGTTGCCCATTACAGGCATCAGAAGTGCCGTCTCCTTGAGGCAGATCTTCATTTATGTGGAAAGGAGGAATTCCTGGTGCTGTATTGACTCCTTTACATATTTTATAGCTCTTCATGAGCTCTCAACTGGTAAAGATATACCACATGTACGCACAAACAATGAGCACATTTAGCTCAGCACACAGCATTCTTTTTGTTACAAAATGTACATCATAAAAGCTGTTTTCTCTCTAGGTTTGGTGTTAAAAATAACATTGCTAAAGCGAACCAGGACTAAATGCATCATTTTCTTTTTTGGTCCAGACCAAAAGAACCAAGAGAACCAAACTACACTGTAAAAAATGACCGTGATTTTAACAGTAAAAGACTGTAAAAATCCTGCGGTGAAAAACTGTTGATTGGTTTACAGAAAGTTTCCGTACTATATACGGTGAATAACTGTAATAGATCTAATGGTACATTTAATGTAATTTTACGGTAAAATACCGTTAAATTCACAGTTTTTGGAAGTGAAAAATAACAATTCATTGTAAAATTTACAGTGAAAAACCGTATATTGACATTCCCACAATTCCCTGCGTGATACTTCACATTTGATATATTTTCGTTGAAATAACTCTGTTTCTTCTTAGTTTTTCTCATTTTTTTCTAATCAGTTATGTATATTAGGGTTTTATGTTACATCTAATGTTGTTAAATTAATGTTTATTGCATTTTTAAAATTTCATGCATGTTACCATGATGGTGTTTAGTGTGTGTGTGAATGACACTGTGTGCACCTTCTATATATTAGTATTGTGCTTCTCAGCTTGTGGAAAAGCTGCTTGTGATGAACTTTGATTCATCATGTGACTCTCATCACCACTGTGTTTGGTGACTGTCAGTGTATTATAAAGGTACAAAACAGATATTAGTACTTCATTAGGTTAGTAAATTAACATTATATCAGTTAATGAAATACGTTATTTTACCGTAAATTTAACAGATTTAAAATGTAAAATTCACATGTAACTCCGTAAGTATGTTTACGGTTTGATGTCATTTTTAAATTATTGTTCTGGTAACCACAGCTGCCGGTATTTTTCCGTAGAAACAACGGGATTTTTTTTTACAGTGTAGTGCAAACACACCCAAGACATAGTGGCACAGTGCAACTGGCCCCTGATCCTGCCCTGCAGGCACACAAGGTAAATCCACATATGCACAAAAGCATTTCCTGTAAGTCAAAACCGTTGTGTTGTTCTTTCAAAAATTATGAAAATGTCTTACATGTTTATTCTGTATCTACTTTCAGTTTTATTCTTTTCATGGGTGTGATGCACTATAAATTCAGTCTGACACACACATTTCAACTCACATTTCTCTAAACACAAACACTGTGTTTGGATGAAACCTAAATAACATCATTTATAAGAGTCACTCAAAAAAAAGGACATTAATTATTCTCAGAACTAACTTTGTTTTTTCCTCTTTTGTTTTCGCAGAAAAATGTCGAGTTCAGGCTTATTTTCAATATTCGCTTCTCCAGATCAAAGTGATGATGATGAAGACTATGATAGCTCTCAAAACCAAAGGTTAGTAAAAAAATTTAATTTGCTTATTACTAAACTATTTTTTAAGATAGTTCATTTTAAATTTAGTTTGAAATGCTTTTTTTACGCTTTTATAGGCATAGTTTATTTATTTTGTAAAAAATATAATTTTATAATTTTATATTTAATTTTATATTCATTAGATTCATTAACATATCCTATAATATTGAATTTTTTAAAAATAAAAAAAACATTTTATCATACAAATAAAAAAGAAACAATCATAAGTAAGAAAAAGAAATCAAAAATGGATTATAACAAATATAAGGGGAAGTTTATATATGAAAGGACAAACCGAATAAGATAATACAATGTGATCGCTGTGTTTTTTAAATGAATGTATATTTTTATCTTTACAGTGAGGAAATGAAGGGAGAGGTTCACAGTTATTTAGAGGAGAGCATTCGTCCTTACATTGATCTGATCGACACTCTGCGGTCAGTTGGCATTCACAAGGACTTGGCATTACCGACAATTGTAGTGATCGGAGACCAGAGTTCTGGGAAAAGCTCTGTGTTGGAAGTGTTGTCTGGAGTTGCATTACCAAGAGGAAGCGGTGAGCAGTGTTGGGCAAGCTATTTAAAAAATGTAGCTAAGCTACAGACTACTCTATAAAAAAGTTAGCTAAGTTGATACCCTTCAGTGAAAAGAACACTACAGTCTATATGGAAAATCTACTTTATTTAGATTTTTTTTCATGTGTAATGTGTGAAAATTGTCGCTAGACTCTAATTTGTTCAGTGTGAGGGGGAGCTTAGCGCATACTACACACTGTGCCACAGTACTGTAGCTTACAGCACAGCACTGTGTTAAAGCAGGGACATATATTTTGGAGGAACCACCCAACTGATTCAATTGCGTGAATGATTTATTTATTCTGGAACTGTTTCAATCGATTCAAACTCAAAATGATAAGAGGTAAGAGGTAAGAGGAACCAATTTAAAAGATTCCCAAAACAGACCCTATTGTTCTGATTCTAAAGAGCTGTCAGAGAGTATACACATACCTTACTGAAAGGTTTAAAATAGTTTTGACATGAAAAGCTGTTTAGAAAATAACGACGCTACCGAGAAATTTTAACGACATTTCTGCCCATAACTTGCAGTGAAGACTGTTTTACATTCAAATTGTTCTTCTAACATTATCAGTTTTCTAATAATTGTTAACTGAACTGTGTTTGCTATAGGAATTGTCACCAGATGTCCACTAGAGCTGAGGCTGAAGAAAGTAACTGGTGTCAAGTGGAAGGCTGTTCTCTCCTACCGTGATACGAAAATTGAATTTGTGGATTCATCATTAGTTGAAAGACATGTTGAAACAGGTTAGTAAAATGTGTTTTGTTTTTTCTTTTAAAAGTGTTAAGAATAAAGTATTCAAAGCTTTTTAAAAAACACTGTTGCCTAATATGCATTAACATATTTGGTTGAGACTGAGGGAACTATGTGTAAAATTTAGCTAAATTATAGCTAAACTAAATGTACTATATATACTACCAAATAAAGTCCACCTTTAATGTAACATTTACCACAAAGGTAAGCCTAAAAAACATACTTAGCCACACTTTTACAGAGTTAAAGGGTTAGTTCACCCAAAAATGACATTTCTGTCATTGATTACCCTCATGTTGTCCCAAACCCGTAAGACCTTCGTTTGTCCTCAGAACACAAATTAAGATATTTTTGATGTGGGTAAATCTGAGGGTATCTGATCCACACATAAGCAGAAATGACACTGCATCTTTTGAGGTCCAGACGGGTATTAAAAGACATTGATAAAACAGTAAATCAGTGGTTTGGAGCGTCAAAGTCATGTGATTTCAATGAATGAGGCATCGTTATGTCATAAGTCTTGAAATTGCAATGGTTTGCGTGACTTTGGAAGTTTGACACACGCTCTGAACCACTGATTTGAAACAAAAGATTCATAAAGCTTCAAAGCTTCATGAAGCAGTGTTTTGAAATCAACCATCACTAGATATTGTTGAAAAAGTCCCTGAAAAAGTAAAATACCTGTAGGCTGGTAGAAACCTTTACAAACATTAAAAACAATATAGATCTCTTCACTCCACAAAAAAGCAAAAAAAACAAACAAATCTAATTTAATGGTATTCAGAACAGGAATGAAAATAATAAGTAGCCTATAAAACAAACAAATGATAGTGACATTCATTATAAACAACATTAATAATAAAAGCCTAGCATAAACAAATATATTTAAAGCAAAACGAAACTGCCAGCATGTGGGAAATGCAAATATACTTGGGCTCTAAAGATAGCACTGTCATTTGGAACAAATTCAAATGTGTCCAAAATTTTTGCATGCTTGACGTGAATTGCATTGTATTGTGTTGTATGCCACTTTGGAATATACTGTAAGTTGCAGCAAATTATAACAACACTGAGTATATTCTGGAAAATACAGTTTGGTGAAAAACACTTGTGAAATTCACTTTTTACCCCTTAAAGGCACACTTCACTTTTTTTTTTTTCGAATCCATTCAGCCGATCTCCAGGTCTGGCGGAACCACTTTTAGCATAGCTTAGCATAGTTCATTGAATGTGATGAGACCAATAGCATCTCGCTCAAAAAAATGACCAAAGAGTTTCAATATTTTTCCTATTTAAAACTTGACGCTTCTGTAGTTACATTGTGTACAAAGACCGATGGAAAATGAAAAGTTGCGATTTTCTAGGCCGATATGGCTAGGAACTATACTCTCATTCTGGCGTAATAATCAAGGAACTTTGCTGCCGTACCATGGGTGCAGCAGGCGCAATGATATTACGCAGTGCCTGTGACCCCCTGCTTGCACAGGGAGCGTGCCTTGCAACCATGGAGACATTTGTGAGAGACGCTGCATAATATCATTGCGCCTGCAGCACCTATGATACGGCAGCAAAGTTCCTTGATTATTACACCGGAATGAGAGTATAGTTCCTAGCCGTATCGGCCTAGAAAATCGCAACTTTTCATTTTCCGTCGGTCTTAGTACACAATGTAACTACAGAAGAGTCAAGTTTTAAATAGGTAAAATATTGAAACTCTTTGGTCATTTTTGAGCAAGATGCTAACGGTCTAATCAGATTCAATTAACTATGCTAAGCTATGCTAAAAGTGGTACCGCCAAACCCGGAGATCGGCTTAATGGATTTGAAAACGGTAAAACTCAACTATTTAACTCTAGGGGAGTTGGAAAATGAGCCTATTTTCATAAAAACTGGTTTGTTCCTTTAACATTTTGATTTTATCTGGTAATGTTGTCATTTGTGCTATAAAACAATGCTGTGATTCTTGCAATTCAAAGAAGTAGTTACTAACGTAACCTTTGTTCCCTGTGATAATGGGAATGAGCATTGCATATGGGGAAAACTCAATTTTTCTCAGAATACTGAAGCCTGATTGGTTCATGTGCACCTGCACAGACAAATGGCTTTGGACGGGGCCAACTGCCTATTTAAGTCACGCTGAAAGCCATTTTCATCCGAATTTTTCCAATGTGGAGTGGTAGCGTTGACTCATGTGCAGGCGCAGCAAGCTATGCAATGCTCGTTCCCGTTATCTCAGGGAACCAAGGTTATGTAACTGAAATATTCCTTTCCATTGCGGTTCACTTGCATTGCATCAGTAGATAACATGTATGGGGAATGTAATTCAAAGCACCGTCCTAATAGCAGAGAATGGAATGCTGTCCTGCAAGCCCGTAGCCTTGGGGTGCTTGGTGACAAGGGCCCCATAGCAGGCTACATGAAAGATAGGGACTTAAAAGTTTTGTCCAGCAAAACAGGCTCCGGACAGGAGCTGGAGCCCCTGGGGCATGATGCTGCCCGAAAAACCCCAGGGAAATGGTTAAGCGAACAATATCCATGCATGAAGAGCAGGGACTAAGTTGTAAAACCTTGCAAGGATGGCGAAGACCAGCTGGTCGCTGCACAGATGTCGGCAATGGACACTCTGCTAGACAAAACCTAAGAGGAGGCCATTCCCCTGGTGCAGTGAGCCTTCACCCCTATAGGGCACTGCAAGCCCACTTGTAAGCCAGTGCTATCATGTCTACAATCCAATGAGATAGTCTCTGCTTCGTAATTGGCAGCCCCTTTGAGCAACCTCCGAAGCACCCAAATAGTTGCTCTGACTGCCTGAACTGGCTAGAGTGCTCAATGTACACCCTAAGGCCCGAACCGGGCAGAGTGGGTATGGCACTTGCTCATCCTCAGTGGAAGGGAGAGCAGAGAACATTATGACCTGTAAGGTGTGGAAAGCACCTTAGGCACATAGATTATTGGTCTAAGGATGAATTTAATGTCATTAGGCCCAAACTCAAGGCAAGATGCAACCACTGAAAGAGCCTGCAAATTGCCAACTTGCTTGACCGATGCAAAAAAACTAGCAGAAGGGCTGTCTTTAGCAAGAGAGTCCGAAGGTCGGTTGTTGCGGGCGGCTCAAACGGAGGGCTTCGGAGCACCCTCAGGACTATGGACAGGTCCCAAGATGGCACCATGTGGGGGCAAGGTTTATTCAGCCTCCTGGGCCCTCTGAGAAACTTGACGACCAAGTCGTTTTTCTCAATAGACTGGCCAGCTATAGGAGTGTGGTTTACTGCAAAGTATACCTTGAGTATGGATGAGGTGCATCCACCATCCAGCAGCTCCTGTAGAAATGAAAGTATTGATGCGATCTTGTAAGGTAGAGTCTATATCTTGGGCTGAAAACCAGCTGGTGGCCAGGGAAGCTTGGTGTACACTTTTTCTTCCGCGCTGTCAACCGTGGTGAGGGCAGACGAAAAGTAATAGTGGATGCATCCTGAATAGGGGCGGTGCGCACCATGACTTATTCAGTTCTTCGTAAACTTTGGGTGTCGCCCCAGCTGCAGTAACCATTCTTCGAGGCGATTGTGGGCAGGCTACTCTTGAGCCTCCACTCCACTACAGCCTTCGTAAAGTTCACCCAGTCCTCTGCTTTAGATGCAGTCAGAGACCTAGTGTAATCAAAGTCCTCTGAGCCACCAGATGAAACCATACTGCTCACACCAGGGCGCTGGTCTTCGCGGGTGAACAGTACTGGAGATTCGCGGTTGCTGGGCCGACATAAGCTCGCTACAGCCTGCTGCTACACCCCGTGGCTTCACTGTTTCTTAAATCACATCTCGAGAGGGGAAGAGAATGGGAGAGTGCGCGAGATGGGATAGCTCTCTTTTAAAAAAGCGATCCTTAAGCACAGCAATGCTAGACTCAGGCTCTTGCAGTGAGAACAGCTGGTCTCTGTGAGTGCAGCCTCGGCGTGGATGTGTCCCAGGCAAGCGATACACTCGGTGTGCTGCTCTGAGGGAAGCAGGGAAGCTCTGCATGAGCCACACTCATGGTGCAGCATTTTGCAACAAATGTCACTTAAAGTTTGCTTTTTTAAGTGGAATTTACTCAGACAGAGTCACCAGATAGCCGCAGGAGATAAGCGCTGCTAAAGCCCTGTTAATCTGCTGCTTGAGGTTTGTTTTAACGCGAGCAGAAAGACTTCTTCTCTTCAGAGTTGGTGAGAAGAATATCTTTGTGCTTTAAGGAGAAAAATTCTGATATAAATGCTTTTCAGCACGACTTAAATAGGCAGTCGGCCCATCCATTTTGGCAGGCTGAAAAGCCATCGTCTATGCAAGTGCTATTGACAGCTATTGATGCAATGCGAGTGAACCACATTGAAAGGGAACATCAATTTGTGGTAGCATAATTGACACCTTTTATATGATGAAAGTTAAAAAGCTAAAATATATGAGTGTGTTACAGCCCAGAATGTGCTGGCGGGAAAAGGGGTGGGAATATGTGATGAGCTCATCACTTTAGAGGTCATGTCACCAGATGTGTGTGACCTCACACTGATCGATCTACCTGGAATTGCCCGAGTCCCAGTACAAGGACAACCAGAGGATATTGGAAACCAGGTGAGCTGTATAATCTGATTTATCACGCCCCATTCAGTACCATACCAGTTTTAAAACTATGTCTAATATCTTGTAGATTAAAAGTCTGATAACAAAGTTTATCGAGATGCAAGAGACTATAAACCTGGTAGTGGTCCCTTGTAACACTGACATCGCCACAACAGAAGCATTAAAAATGGCACAAGAAGTAGATCCTGAGGGCAAAAGAACTATCGGTAATGCACTCTCACCAAATATATTCGATATATATGAGCACCTGAGTCAACAAATGCACAATCTAACATTTACACTATTTTTCATTCTCATTTCACAGCTATTTTGACCAAGCCAGACCTCATAGACAAGGGAACAGAGAGGAATATCCTGGACATTGTCCACAACAAAGTAATTCCTCTCCACAAAGGTTACGTCATGGTGAAGTGTAGAGGACAACAGCAGATCGATGAGAAAATTCCTTTGGAGGAGGCGACAGAAATAGAGAGAGATTTCTTCCAAAACCATGACTATTTCAGGTCTGAGGATAATATAATTTAAGTTTGTGTTGCCAAAAAAAATAATGCCTGAAAGACTTGATTTGAACTGTTTAGGTCAGGTTTTGTTTTCAATTTCAACTAGTTGTCTACATTCTTAAAAATAAAGGTTTCAAAAGTGATGCAGTGATGCCACAGAAGAGTGTGAAGAACAATTTATAACCATTAAAGAACCTTTTTTATTACTAATAAAAGTGTTCAATTGATGTTACTATTCTTAATACCTGGTAAACAAGCTATTTGGACTAAACTAAACCACCTTACAAAAAGTGCTTTGTCATTTTCTACAGATGCCTCTTGAAAGAGGATAAAGCAACTATTAAATTTCTTGCCATCAGACTGACTCAGAATCTTGTCGATCATATCAAAGTAAGTTTTTAAATGTCTCACTCTAAAGGCCTGCTTACACTGAACACTGAACATGTAGTTGTACAAAAGAAACTTCAGTTTATGGCAGCGTGAATTGTAAGTGGATTGAGAGACATAATAAATCATGTTTTGTTTTTTTTGCTCCATCTTTGCCAGAAATCACTGCCACAGCTCAATGAGCAGATAATAACACAGTTGTGGGACGTGAAGAATGAGCTCAAAGAGTGTGAGGCTGGACCACCAAATGACCCTAAGGGGGCCAAACAGTTCCTCATTGAAGTAGGATCTCAAGTCATCACAACTTTTTGCTTCTGAGAATTATCATTTAGTGTCCAAATTGCAGGAAACCTTTTGTGTTTGTTGTGATATTCTCCTTCTTCCTTGTGTACCTGCTGTAAAATATCTTGGCATCAGATGGTCCCAAATCTCATCCACTGTTCAAGCACACATACACATCACTGTCTGACACTAGGTGGTGCTATGGTTTATAGAGTTCATGATTGAAATGCTGCATCTTCCTTGTGTTGTTGTTGTTGTATTGTAAATTATTTTCCAAATATGTTTTTTTTTTAACCTCCCTGGAGAAACACTTTTGCTTGAAAATGTACAATAGCATGCTTATGTAACAAATATGATCTCTTTATCACAGATCTTAAAAAGATTCAATGATCAAATCAACTCCTTATCATCAGGGGAGCTGATTAATCCAGAAAATGTGTTTTCCCAGCTTCGGGCTGAATTCAAGAAGTGGAATGATCATCTTAACCATACAAAGTCATCCTGTCAGTATATTTTCAACATTATACATGCTATAACCTTGAATTCACTGCTATTGTGATTTTCTAAGAGTTATAAGCTTACAAAAAGTCAGTTAATTTTATAAAAAAATCCATCTTGTTTCCTAAACAAGTTTGCAGTTTGAAAGAGTTTTGCAAGAATTACAGAGGGAGGGAATTGCCCGGTTTCAGCAACTACAGAATGTTTGAGTGGGTTCTGCAGCGCCAAGTGGCCACACTTAAGAAGTCAGCCATGGAATTGCTCAGTGTCATCAAAGGTACCATCACACATCTTATCGCCATTATAAAACTAAATGATTAGATCACAACTGAAATGATGTATAATATTTTTAGTATATCTAAATTGTGAAACTTGTTTTTTTATTTATTTATGTATTTCTCCTGAAGACATCATCCTCAAGCAATTCAAAGATGTGTCCTATAAATGCTTTCGGAACTACTCTGTACTTCAACATATCACTGAGGTAAATATTGCTACAATAATAATTTTTCAGTTATTCATTTTGGGATAAAATCCATTTTAATAGGCCTAATTTCAGTGTTCTGTTATGTGTTTTTGCAACATAGAAAAAATGAAAAACATTACAGAACAATGTAAACTTACAGAAAAAGGTCTTTCAATCGCATGTGCTTTTCATTCAACAAAACAGTTAAAACTGAAAGAGCATTTAAATTATTTTTATAATTCAGAAAAAAAGGTGAAAAAATACTCTTGTTTTAATTTTTTAATGAAATTATCATTAAATGTACCCTTTAAAAAAAAAAAAAAAAAAAAAAATTCAACATTTTAAAATAGTTTTTAAAAGGAGGTATCACCGAAATTGAGAAGCTCTTCCACTGTAATTGCCTCACTTGCTGTGTGCTTTTGTGTTTGTAACCCAATGCTTTGTAAGCCAATATTCCAACCCCCAAAACCTGGAATATTCCTTTAATCGGGTTCTTATTTCTCTTCATTTGAAACCATAGACCAAAATCAACAACATTCAGTCAAGTCAGGAAGATAAGACTGAACAGAGGATCTCAGAGCAGTTTGAAATGGAAAACATGGTCTTCACTCAAGATCCCATCTACTTGAAGATCTTGAATGAGATTAGCGAAGAGACATTTTCAGAAAAGCAATTACCTGTCTTTGACATAAAGAGCAAGTACAGTGAAATGCTGCAGGCGTATTATGAGGTAGATTTTTTCTAATTTTCAGTAACAAATATGAAGCTTTGTTCAGAGACTGAATGAACTGCAGTGCTTAGTACCTCTGTGATTTTCTTTCAGATTGTGGTGCAGCGGATGGCTGACCAACTGCCCATGATGATCTCTTTTTTCATGCTGAAGCAGACTGCTCAGCTCCTGTCTACTGACATGTTGAGTTTACTGGACGGGGCAGATGTGAGCGAGCTCCTGTCTGAGGCCACTGAAGTTGGTACAAGACGCAGAGACCTACATGCCCGTCTGGACCGTTTGACTGCAGCTCAGAAAGCACTTAATGATTTTATTTGAGGGACCTACTGACTTGTCACATCTGTTTAAGGTTTTTCATGCCATGTGATTCCTTAATCTTCTCATTTGTTCTTCTTCTTGTTGTTTTTTAATGAGGACTAGCATCCATAGGTGCATTACCAAAACCTTCTGCTCCAGAACAGAGTTTAGATTCTATTCATCAGCCTTGTCTCCCTAATAAATTCAAAGAATGCTTTACTGTTTATCTCACTTGACCATTTTATTAAAGCTTTAATATTTGAGGTCTGTTTTTCCTCATTTCTTCTATCATATTGTTCCTTTCCTGCTCATATTTAGTACATTCAGTAACTGCATGAGATATAGTCTCCTCAACCTGCCATTGTTCATGTAATCCATTTGGATGTTTTCCTATTATTTTGGGAGTGCTGTTTAAATTGGAATACCCTAAACTTATTCTACTGTAAATACATTTTTTTTTTTCTTGATTTACCTACATATCTTATTTTTTATTTACTTTATTAATTAAGCTGTAAACCCCTTTCCCCACTGTTCCACTTTATTGCTTTTAGTATATTAGTACTGTATCCACATTTTTCTGTTGCTTAATTAATCAGATTAATAAGTTCTCCTCATGCGTTGTGGTCATGCTTTGTTTGATGTGTTAGGTTTTCATTGGTTGATTTTGTCATATGTTAATCAGTTCTGTTTTGTCATTGGTTCATTGTCTTTATCATGCTCAGGTGTATCTTGTTTGTCATAGTCCATGTGTTTATATAACCCTTTTGTTTCCATAGTCCTTTTGTTAGCTTTGCTTTTTTCATGTAACCATGTCAAGTTCAAGTCATAGTCAAGCACTCTTGTTAATGGCACTGTTTACTTCTGTTTGTTTTGTATTTGGTTTGGGTTTTGCTCATTAAACTGCACTGTAAACCCTAATAAGTTGCTTCTACTCAAATTATTTGTGGAAACACATCCCCGCAGTTTAATTGAGTACCTAAAAATACTTGTTTTATCTTCAAATCTTGTTTTAAGTTGACTTAATGTGGTCTTCCCATTGAATAAATTATTTTTTATATTTATTCAGACAACGTAAAAGTACACTTAACTAAAATGTTCTAGTTTATATGTTGTTGCATTTCTTTTATTGAAAATGCAATATCATTAAAACAAATGATTGCTTCGCATCAACTGCAATGTTTGAGCCCTTACATTTCATAGCTAAACTTTGATAAAATATACTGATTTAACAGCATATTAACCATATCAGTTAATAAATACAATTATTGGTGCTTGAATAAAGTAAAGTAGGAATTAGTAACAAAACATAAACTGTCTGAAAATAACCAGTGACTAATCCCATATATAAGAAAAAAGGTCTTCATGATGTAGTGATTTTTACTTTGTCCATCCAAGGACGTGAAGTAAAATAGGGATTGGATTTTTGGATCACACGTCTCTTAATGTGTGGTTATGAGTACATCAGATGACCCACTACTGCTAGGAAGCATGCTCTTCTGATACACTGTCTCGGAGTCGAGAGGCAAAGACTGTTCTACACCCTGAATGTGAGTCAACAGGGAGATGATACGTATGCTTCTGCTTTGAGTGCAATCCAGGAATTTTTTCCCCTAAAGTTAATGTGGTTGCTGAACGTTACCGCTTCCGCCAATGGAGCCAATGCGCGGGCGAGACCACAGACCAGTATGTCGTTGCTCTGTGTGAACTGCTCTGTGCCACCTGCAAATTGGGCCTAAGGGAGGACGAGATGATCCGTGAGCAGCTGGTTGAAAAGACTAATTCAGCTCGCATCAGAGAACGGCTGCTGCTGGAAGTACCACTCGACCTTAAGAAGCTGTGACTACCACGCGGCAAATTGAAACTGCAACAGCAGAGGCCAAAGCGATGATAACGTCATCGGACAACTCAGTACAACAGTTCAACAACACAACAGGCCCCAACGGAGCAAAAGCAAAGTCAGCATGATGTGCGGACCTCCTAAATCCACCGGTTCACTAACCATCTACCACTGTGGATCCAAGCAGCATGCAGCTAATTTTCTCGGATGCCCTGCTAAGGATGCGGTGTGCAGGAACTGTAACAAAAAAGGACATTATGCTAAGGCATGTCATGGAAGCAAACGGGTGAGTGAAATTACAGTGCCTGAAGTGATCGTGTTAAATATTGAACATTCTGCTCGTGACTGTGGCAAAATAATGTGTACAGTACAAATAAGTGTAAGCACAGGACAAAAAATGGGATGTTCAGCTAATGGTAGATACTGGATCAGCTGTGTCTATATTACCAATGTCCATTTACACTGCATTGTTTAATCAAGCACCCCTCTCATCACCGAAACTCAGTCTAGTTAGTTTTAGGGGCGATGCAATTGAAGTGAAAGGATGCCTGGCACTGCCATTGCACTACTGCAGACCTGTACATCATACAAAAGGGATCAGCTGTGCTGGGCAGAGACCTCTTTACTGGACTGTGTTTACAATTATGTGATGGCCAGATCAGTACAGCCCAATGTGTCAATCCTGTCTCATCTGTGGCTGCAAGCTCTGAAAACAGACTGGGATGTGCAAGAGGATTTGTACATCGTGTCAAGATTCGGCCTAAGGTTCAGCCCATTTAACAGAAACTCAGGCACTTACCTTTCTCAATCCGCGATGAGGTGTCCAAGGAATTACAGAAGCTTGTACAACAGGATGTAATCGAGCCTGTGGATGCATCTGAGTGGGTCTCCCCGATAGTGGTCACCAGAAAAAAATACGGGGGGATTCGGCTCTGCATCGACTTGCGTGAGCCTAATAAAGCCATCGTAGTGGACAGTTTTTCTCTTCCGCATATGGAGGAGATGTTCGCAAACCTGTGTGAAGCCAGAATGTTTCCCACATTAGACCTCCAAAGTGCTTACCATCATCAGGTTGCATGAGGACAGTCGAAAAATTACTGCGTTTATTACACATGATGGGTTATTTTGTTTTAAAAGGGTTCCGTATGGACTGGCCTCAGCTCCAAGGTCAATCTGGAGTTTATTGCTACTTAGATGACATCATGGTCTAGGAACATGATGATAACCTGCAATTCATGCTGCAGCAAATTGACAAGGCAGGACTGAAACTGAACACAGCAAAGTGTCACTTTAGACAGCCAGAACTGTCATTTCTGGGCCACATGCTGTCTGGGAAGGGATTGCGGCCTGATGCTTTGCATGTCTGACGACGTTAGTCTTCGTTCATTTCTGGGGCTTACGTCATGGTATTTTAAGTTCATACCAAACTTTGCTACCGTGGTAGAGCCAATGTGCATGCTTTTACGAGGCTCTGTCCCGTTCATGTGGTCACCTGAGGCTCAGGAGAGCTTTGAGACTGTATAGAGACTGATTGTGAATAGTGCTGCCCTCACACTTTTCAATCCAGAACTAACCACTATTGTGACCACAGACGCCTCAGACAATGGAATTGGAGGTGTTCTTACCCAGGTGCATGCAGACAACATAGAGAAAACAGTGGAATTTTCCTCACGCACCCTTACAGCAGCAGAAAGGAAGACTCCACGGTAGAAAAAGAAGCACTAGCATGTGTTTGGGCAACAGAGAGATAGAGGACCTACCTGTGGGGACGACACTTCATATTGTATACAGATCACAGCCCACTGACCAATCTTTTGACATCTAAGGGTCAAGGCAGAGCAGGTATGCGCATAGCCAGATGGTCAGCTAGGCTGATGGCATTTACGTACGGCATTCAGTATAAACCAGGGTGTGAGAATGTGACTGCAGACTGTTTATCTCGCTTACCACTGCCTAGTACTGAACCGAGTCTGGAACATGATGTTGAAGTTGTAGCACTCACTTCTACGCTCACTGCAATAACCAGCTCTGAGTTCAAAGCAGCATGCGATTCTTGTCCTATTCAAGCCGAGCTACGCAGACTACTCACTTAAAAATGGCCAAAGTGTGCAAAAGCACTGGATCATGCTTTACATACAACATGCGCGTGCCAGTATTGAGTTCTCTTCTGCTCTTAACGAACCATAACACACACAAATTATGCCAAAATGTCAGTTTTGTCAAGTGTTTTTCAGAAAGAGTAGCCTAACCCACCATTCAAGCAATTGCCATTAATTTGAAAGTGAAAGTCGAAACATCGAAAGCTCAGCCGAACAGCTGATCAGCGGGTTTTTCATTTTTAATGTCAAAAACATTCCTCGTCGCGGAGAGCATGGTTCATAGTTGCATAGCAACGACAGACACTACAGGAGCGCAAGCTTTGGAAACAAGAAGAAGAGAGCTGCGTGGCCGCGTTTTTAGACGCTATATGTGAACAGCCCCATAAGTGGTTTAAAAAAAAAGAGGTAGAGGCTCCGCCCCTCTGTGACACCGGTGTTGTGTAATATTCGGTTCCTGTGAAAAACTGTTCCAGTGGGTGGAGTATACGTGAATATTCATGATATTTTCCCTGTTGTGGGCGTAGCCTTGATACAACGCGCAGAAGAATGGAACTGAAAATATTAGTGCTCAAATCGAACCCGTTTAATGGATTATTTCGAAACGGTAATGAAGATTTAATGTTAAGCATAAACTGCAACAGCTGACATTTTCAAAACTATGAATATATGGTGTAATATGATAAATCGTCTGTGCTGTTTTGCTTGATTAATTACAGACACAGCAAACAATAAGCGAATATGCTCGTCTAGGCATTTGATGTCTTTATCTTTTATTTATTTATTTATTTTATTTGTGAGGTTTTCGATTTAATTTGAATATTTTGGTTAGTAGCCTGTATTATACCTTTTTGCCATTTGGTGACAGCAGAGTGTTAACAACAATGCCTGAAATAAACATCTGACAATGCCTGAAATAAACATCTAACAAAGCAACAAGTACTAATCGATTATAATAGTGTTGTGTGGGTGTTTACACTCACCACAAGGTACTCCACTTTCTAAATAAATACTTCTTTAATTAACCAGGGTTCTTTAAAAAAAACCCTTCTAGATATTCAAAATTACACCAGAAAAGACATAAAATAAACTACCAAAGCTTCAGATAAACAAAGAAAACAATTCAAAATAAATCAAACTAGAAATATAAAAAAAAAAATTCAACAAAATAGGACAAATTAAATAAAAACCGAGGCAATCTGTTACAAAAAAGACAAAAATATACAAATAATAATCAATCACACATCACTTAATTCTCAAATAATAATAATAATAATAATAATACAAAAAAATATTTCCAACTCATTTCATACTTGTTACAAAAAAACACCAATCTTACTCTCCAGGCGATCTGGTTATTGGGATTCTCAGGGGTGCTCCCAATCTACAAATACATACTTAAAATAACTTTACACTCTTCTCAAAACCCCCAACCAATCTCACACACCTCATACCTTTTAAAACACCCATATTACCCTCTGGTTGCGCTAGTCACCAGGGTTCTCGGGAGCACTCGTGGTCTACAAATACCATCATTAACCAAACGCCCCAACACTATTTCCTTGTCAAATCGAACCCCTTAAAAATTACTATTACTCACACTATCCTCCGTCAGTGCTGAATTTGTTTGCCGTCTTTACCAGGGTGTCTGGTGCATTGCTTAAATTCTTCCGTGCTTGTCTCCCTTAAGTATTCCCATAGTTCCTCCCCGACCCCGCCTAACCAGTGCTCAACTAACTAAAATGTCTGTCCCAGTGGTTATTAATTGATCCTCCTCCCTGAAACAATCCTCTTCTGCACTCCTTCCCCTTTTAACCCTTGAAGACAGGCTCACTGGTACCACCACCGGAGCTCCTCCCAATCTTTCTCAGACCCAGAGGATGCTCTGCTTGAACTTGAGTCAGTACTTTGATGCTGAATTGACTCTACAGGGCCCTTCTGTAACGGTCCACAACAGCTTAACTCCAAACAATGCACATTCTTTGGTGGACGTGATTGATGCACTGGAACTATCTTATGGACTGCCTTGTCCGGGTCCAATCTCTCCAACACACAGTGAGGCAAATCCTCCCAGATGTCCTGGATTTTATTTCTTCCCCTCACTCTTTGATTTCGTAGATCACCTGGATTCCAACTGACATCTTTTACCACCCCTTGTCATCTTTGTCTCTGCTTCGCCAAACTCTGTAACCACTTCTGTGTCAACTTATATGCCTGTTGCAGTTTATGCTGATGTCCAGTCACCCACATCTCCACCCGACCTTCTCTTCTTTCTGCCACACCACCACTTAACCAATGGTCAACTGGGAGATCAGGACTCCTGCCAAACATCAAGAAGAATGGAGAAAATCCAGTTGTACCATTTTCAGTAGTATTATATGCAATCAGTACTTTAAGTATTCATCCCATCTCAATTTCTTTGTAGGAGGAAGGGTCCTGAGGCGGTCATGTAAAGTTCTATTGAATCGCTCACACTGCCCATTACCTTGGGGGTGAAATGGTGTAGTTTGACTCTTTTGTATACCATAAATTTCACATAACTGCTGCACAACTTCGGCCTCAAAGCACCGCCCTTGATCAGAATGAATTCAGGCTGGGACTCCATATCAATGAATCCACTCCTTGACAAGCACCTTGGCCACTGTTATGGCCCTCTGATCAGCTGTAGGTATGGTTACTGTGAATATAAAAAATACATCAGTTATAACAAGCACATTTTCTTTTCCACTCCGAGAACGTTCCAGCATGATAAAGTCCAAAGCCACAACCTCCAAGGGTTTAGATGTTTGAATACTATTCATCACTGTTCTTACTTTAGGCTAAATGATGACACAATACATTGAAGGCAATTCTTGCAGAGCTCCTGAACATCCTGGTACATCCCGGGCCAATAAAAGCGTTGCCATACTAATTTGAACATTCTATCAATCCCCTGATGACCTTGACGGTCATGCAGCTGACTCAGAAGTTCCTGATTTAAGACTTGAGGTAACAGAAGCTGTTTTACCCAACCCCCTCTAGCATCTGCAATGACCCTATAGAAGATGCCTTCATGTTCTTCCACTTTATCCCACTGTCTTAACAGCGCCAGTGTATCTTTTAACTCCTCTTTTCTTTCTTTCTTACCTGGCCCTTTCCCCTTACTCCAATAGAACTTGAACCGGGAGATGAAGGGGTCCTGTTCTTGCAAGCTCTGCAAATCTTGTGTCTGGAATTCAGGGAAAACTGAAATGACATCCACTGCAGCTGTGGTAAAACACTCCCTTCCTCCTGTCCTCCTACCTCATTTTGTTGGGACAGGGCATCAGCATTTCCATTTCTCTTTCCCGGATGGTACACAATTTCAAAGTCGAACACGGCTAACTGTGAGGCCCATCGTTGCTCTACCGCCCCCAATTTAGCGGTCTTCAAATGTCTTATTATCAGTAAACACGGTGAACTTATTCCCAATTAAATAATCCTGGAATTTCTCTGTTACTGCCCACTTAAGGGCAAGGAACTCCAGCTTTATTGTACTGTAATTTTCCATGTTACGTTCCAATTCCCTTAGACCTCTACTAGCATAGGCCTCCGCTTACCTCCCACATCCTCGGAAAGCACTGCTCTGAGTCCTGTATGGCTGGCATCTATTTCAAGCAAGAAAGGCTTAGTGAAGTCAGCATAAACTATCACGGGAGAAGATGTTAATTTTCTTTTTAATGTTTGAAAAGCTTCTTCAGATTGATCATCCCACCTCTGTCTGAATTGTTCATTAGTTAAGTATACTCTTTTCTTTTGCTTCTTACTCTTTAGCCTATCCCCCACGGCGGCCAACTGATGTAGCAGTGCTGCAATCCAGGCGAATCCTTGAACAAAACGTCTGTAATAGCTTGCAAATCCCAAAAAAGATCGAAGCTCTTTCGCTGTCTGAGGTTTCGCCCATTCTGCCACTGCTTGAATCCTCTCAGGGTCTGTCGCCACCCCCTCACTAGAGATGACATGACCCAAGTAACGTACCTCTTGTTGGAAAAAACAGCATTTACTGAGCTTAACTTTGAGACCGTGATGCTGAAATTGTTGCAAGACTTTCTCCAATCTCTCCAGATGTTGCTCCACTGTTGACGAAAATACAATCACATCAACCAAATATAAGAGCACTGACTGGAAACTTTCATCACTGAATATGCGTTCCATCAGACGTTGAAAAGTGCTTGGCCCATTGGACAATCCATATGGTAAACAGTTATGCTCAAACAGGCCAAACGGAGTACAAAAAGCAGTCTTTTATTTATCTTCCTATGCCACTGCCACTTGATTATCCACTTGCCAAGTCCAAGGTGGAAAACCAACATGCTCCTCTCAAAGCATCTAAAGATTCTTCAATTCTAGGCAAGGGATATGAGTCTCTCCTTGTTTTAGCATTCAACTGCCTATAGTCCATGCACATCCAAATTGATCCATCCTTTTTCTTTACAATCACAATCAGTGATGAATATGGGCTGCAGCTCTCCCTAATGACATTTTGCTCTAACAGTAGAATGGAATCCGATGTTCAATCAAATCAGTATACCCCGAATCCCCACTTCCTTCAACAAACACAGAGGCATATTTATTCAATAACTCCCTAACCTTTTCCTCCTGTTCCACATTTAACCGAGAAAAATTAAGGGTACTAAATTGTTGAGGGACTGTTACCCCTGACTGAGCCACATTACTTTGTTCAATAAAAACCGTACAATGTTGTTCTTGCTGTACAGGAGTAAACTGAATATCAAAATCCCCCTCACTGACTACCACCTCAGCCATATGTACAGATGCTAGTTGAATGTGTGGGTTAAAAACGCATCACTAGTACCCACATTCATAAATGGGACAAGCAATTGTCCTTTTTCCAGGGAAAAAGTGAACCTTCCACTAACAGGTCTGCTGGTAAACTCCCCTCACTCTCTACCAGAGGTTCTAAAAGGAAGGATTCTTTTGGCATGAGTCTATACCCACTCGTTACACAAACCAATTGAACAGTACCTGCTGCCAACTTAACTGGACTTGGGGCCAGCAAGTTCACAAAATATTGTTTTTGTGTATCATGCAATTGACAAATTTCCAATGCCTGTTTCAAAGAGGCTTCACACTGCTGCATCATAGAACTTTTTGTATACTCAGACCAAAACTGTTGCTTCAAAAGTCCATGACAATTTTGAATTACATTCAAGTATTTGGTCAATGATTTTAATATCTAGCTCTAGATAACCCACATATGGGATATCTAGGCCATTGGCCGCTTTTAACACCAGCCAACCACACTCATTCAATGCATCAGCCTTCTTGCCTGCAAAATACTGTTTAAAACAACTCTAAGTTATCACAGAGACCATAGAGCCAGTGTCAATCAAACAATTTATTTCCACACCCCCCATCCTCACCACAGTGACTGGACATTGACCCACCAATTAGTTTCTTGAACAACAGAGCCAGGTAACCCCTCATTTACTATGTGGCTCTCCACAGCAAGGGGTGTTAGTTTAACTGACCAGGCTTTGTGCTTGGAAATGGGGTACATTATCAACAGTGTTTCTCTGCTGCCCCCATACTTGACCGGGGTTCACAATGTAACAATGTAGCGGTTCGTACAGTTATTAATCAATTTATGGATGAAATATGAATATAATAATTCATATAGCCTTATGAATAAATTATGATTCATATATAGACCCAACGGGGAATTAAACATATATTGTGAATTAATTACAACGAATTATAATCAATTAGATATATGCTTAGTTCTGGTTTACTAATTATTTAGAGAAACTGTTAGTTTGTCCGGCAAACCGTTGCTTCTCATAGAATATTATGAACGGAGTTATTCTCTGGCCAATGAGAATAAATTCCTATTATAGCATCAAAGCATAAAACGATCGAAAAACGTTAAAGTGACTTGGTCTTCAGTTGAAAGAACAAACAGAACAATCGAGTATGAATTAAGTGTTTAATATATGCAAACTACGAATACAGAGGTTATACGTCTAAATATATATACAAGAATATACACACATATGTACAAGAGTGGAAGTAGAGAAGGAAAGAGAAGAAGGCAAGTAGCAAACTTACAAAACAGTCCTTGAGGCCAGCGCGGAAATCAGTTTCATCATCTAAGATTGAGAAACGGCAGTATACTTGCATTGGTTGTGCGTGTCGAATTTCAGTTTAGCGCTGGTGCAGTTTGTTGGCTTCTTCCGTTCCACGGGAAGGTTTGAACTTAGGACTTGAGAGTGAGTTTCACGATGGCAGCGCGTGGTCACCGGAGATGTCTGGGAAAGACGTGCACAAGGTGCTCGTGAGACAATCGGGAGAACACAAAAAGAGAGAAGAACGGAGAAGGTGTGTGTCGTTGTTTTTATGGAAACCCAAGCTAACACACCTCCTGAATTGTAGCGACCAATAGATGCGAAGCACTATTTGGCGGTCAAAGTTCCTTTGTTTGGTCTCCTAGCTGAATTTGCATACTTAATGACTATCAGATCGGATTTCGAGATGGAGTGCTTTCTTCACACTATCATTAAACACATAGAAAAATGCATTTGTCAGGTTTGTGACATACCTCAGTGAATAGCTCGAGTCCGGAGCTTTACGGAGAGATCAAACTCGATACATCAGAAATGCATATAAAAGAAGTTATGGTTTACAGAGAAGATTCCACTATTAAAATGCACACTAGCACAAATACACTCATTTAAACACTAGTAAACATGCATAGGCCCTAAAATACATGATGGATATATTTCAGCATAGTTGTATTTTACATATACAGTCAAAAATGTATGATTGTGTGTTTCTGTATGTATCTGTGTGTGTGTTTTTGTGTGTGCCTGTGTGTGTGGGTGTTGGAATGTGGATCTGGTCAGTCTCTGGGGGGGGGTGGGTGCTCCTTTTGAAGTCACCAAAGTGAGGAAATGGGAGTTTTCTGTTTACCCTCACAGGTCCACAAACCTGCCGAAAGTCACAGTCGTCCGGAGCCGAGTTAGTGATTAACAAACAAAGTTCATCAGGTTAAAAGCGTTCTGAAAACTCCAAAGTTTATTGACTCTGAACGGATCCATCCAGACGTTACAACAATCTCATTACAATAACGCCCAATATGTCCCACTTTTTGACACTTAAATCAAATAAGCTGTCCTGAGGGATCAAAGGAATACAATCTTTGTGACACTCCCTGCTGCTGCCTATTAACTTGCAAACTGGCCATTTTTTCAGTTAAATCACTTAACCCTCTGGAGTCTGAGGCTGATTTGGGGCTTGGAGAAGTTTTGACATGCCCTGACATTTGTGACCCGTCACGGAATCCAGGGACACAAGTCGGCAGCACAACTCTCGAGCAAAATGAGAAAGAAGCATTTTTTTTCAAAATTGGTGATTTTCGTTTTTTTGCAGAATCTGTTAGTTGAGATCATGAAGAAGCCTTTCCGTGTTTGAGATAGCAGTATTGGTATATTTAAAAGCATACATTTTGAGGTCGAAATCGGCTTGTTTTTCGGAGATTCTAGCACGCAGTAGGGGCGTGTCATTGTCTGTGTGTATTTCCATACTGGGAAGCGTGGCTACTTATTATGCAGCGCTCTGGCCGGCTCTAGCTGATATCAAAATTCAATGAAGAACCGTGGCCGTTACACCGAAAATGTTTTGAAGTACTTCTTCGACAAGCCGGATGCTTATGAACAAGCGCTCACTGATTCTGAAGACGATCTGAGCGACGATGAAAGCGGCATAATAAGACATTACCTCTCTGGAGTCGGGTAACGCGCCGGCGCGTTTTGCAGGTTTTTTTTCACATTGCAGCAAAACAGACTTAAAATACTCCATCATATTTTGTCATAGAGACATAAGTAATATATATCAATTGAAACTATAGAATGTCTTCTTTTATTTGTGTACACTCAGAGTAAAAACAAAATGTTGTGCTTTTTGAAAAATAAAGAAAACTAACATGATGCGTGATCTCTCATCTCGCTCTGAACGAAGTCCAATCTGATAGTTCTCAGAAAATGAACTGTAACTTAGTGAATACTAATCATAAAAAAATTATACTTATGTCTGAAAAAACGTTGAAATGTCAAGTTATAAAATGTGTAAGTCAAATCGAAAACAAACCTTCTGTGTTTATGTAATCTGTATGAAAAGAGAGCCATGTCAGAAGTCCGTGATTCAGCTCATTATCCGCTAATGCGGCCACGCCCACGGAGCCAGCGCTATTCAGACGCAAATTCAGTCAATACATGCATTCATCGCCTCAATCGTGTATTTATTGTCTTGAAAAGTGTTTTGAATAGCCATAGTTAGCGATCTCTGGCCTCTGTTAGTCCAGTTATTTCCTGGATTGCCTATTCTTCTTTAACAGGCTTCTCAGGTGAGAACATTTCATTTCATGATTAGTGACCAAAATGATCACGGTTATCACAGAATCCTGTTCAAAAAGTCAATTCACCAAGTTTTATGTGGAAAACCAGCAAATAAAAAATAAAATTAGCATCAATATGTACTTTTTCTTTACATAAACATTAAAATAATAACATTAAAAATGATGGGCAGATTTTAAAGGAGTGTCTTGCAACATGTTATCTACAATGCACAAGTTCAAATAGAGTTTTGACAAAAAAGTCACATATTTCAGCCTCTAAATCATTTTTTATAAAAGTAAAAAAAAAAAAAAATTACTGACATTTACAATGCACATTAACCTTTATTATTAATAGTATGCGGTCCATGCAGCTTTACAGGGGGTATGGCTTATCTAAATGAGATGTAAATGAGCCCTATTGTCACTCCCAGCAGGTGAGAACAGGTGAGAACTGCACAAACTTTAAAGGGGTTTTTCTCCCTCTTGAGCTTTCTTGATTGCCTACCTTCAAATGGCCACAACTTCTCCAAATATTATCAGATTTCCATGTGTCACACATCATTGGAAAGCTTGGAGACTGCACTTTCAGAATCTGTGAATAACTCAAAATGCCCCAAAACCGACTTGTGTCCCTACTTTCCGTGACTGGTCACATTTGTGCTTT
Source organism: Megalobrama amblycephala (assembly GCF_018812025.1). NCBI lineage: Eukaryota > Metazoa > Chordata > Actinopteri > Cypriniformes > Xenocyprididae > Megalobrama > Megalobrama amblycephala. The sequence continues at coordinate 19,912,654 of NC_063058.1, forward strand.
TTTCAGTTGTTCATAAACATATAAATGACAAAAGTGTCATTACACTGTATTCAGCACAAACTAGGCTACAATAATATGTGAGGAACATGTATGTACATGTTTGTATTTTTGAAGGAATAATGTTTATGCGTGGTTATTGAAAAAACAAAAAAACTTAAGTCACTGAAATAAGGCCAAAAAAAGTATATTAAATCTGTGTTCACAAGACTTTTGGGTATTGGAGGTTGTAGACTAGAGTTTTTGCTTCAGAATTATGTAAAAATTATGCTGCCTACTCCTTCATATAAAACAATATATTGATTTAGTTTTTGTAAGACACTTTTTGTCAAGAAACACAGTATGTGTGGAGGCATGAATCTGCATGAATAATGGGCCATTTACACTTGAGAAGACAAAAGAATCACATAATAATGACCTGAAATGACTTGCATATTAATGAGGCCTTTCAGTCAGGTAGGCTGTGAAAAGAAACCTCTGTAATAATGTCTCAGCTCATCATAAACAGCAATACTGTGAAATATTATTACAATTTAAAATAATGGTATTCTATTATATTCTTTAAAATAAAATGTATTTATGTGATGCAAAGTGTCTGAACAATTATGTTACCTCTATGACATTTCATATAGGCTTTTAGCTTAAAAGCATGCACATTTGGAGAAATATTGATGGATTCTTATATATTTATGTCAATTTTCTATACTGAGAAGTAATATTTATTGTCATCACTATGAGTGCTGGATACTGTTTTTTCAATTCATACTTGCAGCCAGAGGGCGCTCTCTGTACACCTTTAGTCCACAAATTATTCTAAAGAAGAAGAGGACATTTCAGGAATGGTGTTTTTAATTCATACTTGCAGCCGGAGGGCGCTCTCTGTACACCTTTATGCCACAAATTCATATAAAGAAGAAAAGGAACTAGGAACTAACGGCATGTCTTATAGAGATCGCTAACCATTGCTTTAACATCCAAATAAACACTTTTCAAGACAATAAATACACGATTGAGACGATGAATGCATAAATTGCCTCTGAATTTGCGTCTGAATAGCGCTGGCTCCGTGGGCGTGGCCGCATTAGCGGATAATGAGCTGAATCACAGACTTCTGACATGGCTCTCTTTTCATACAGATTACATAAACACAGAATGTTTGTTTTCGATTTGACTTGCACGATTTAAAACCTGACATTTCAACGTTTCTTTAGACGTAAGTGTCATTTTTTTTGTCATAAGCATTCATAAGTTACAGTTCATTTTCTGAGAACTATCAGATTGGACTTCGTTCAGAGGGAGAGGAGAGATCACACATCATGTTAGTTTTCTTTATTTTACAAAAAGCACAACATTGTTTTTACTCTGAGTGTACACAAATAAAAGAAGACATTCTATAGTTTCAATTGATATATTACTTATGTCTCTATGACAAGAAATGACGGAGTATTTTAAGTCTGTTTTGCTGCAATGTGAAAAAAATCCTGCAAAACGCGCAGGCGCGTTTTCAGACCTCAGGGAGTTAACTGCTTTTGCTGACTTTTCACCATACCAAACAACTCTACTAACATTGAGTCTGAACTCTGTTTTGCAATACCACAATAGATTAAAGGTAGTCCATCCAAAAATGAAAATTTTGTCATCCTTTACTCACCCGTTCGAAACTAGTATGTTTTCTTTTCTTCTGTGAAGAAGATATTCTGCAGAACATTGGGAACCAGTAGAACTAATTTTGGTGCCCACTGACTTCCGTTGTTATTAAAAATACACTGATACATTTTTCAAAATGTGTCTCACGAAAAAATTAGTCATACAACTCGAAATAAGATGAGGGCATCAGAATTTTTATTTTTAATGAACTATCCCTTTAACATGGACCCTCAAAAGAGCACATCCTGTTTTCGAAACCAACAAAAACTGGTTGTATAGTTAACAGTAAAATCCAGTTTAGATAAATATGTTACAACAGAGACACGGAGACTGAAGTAGAAGCAATCCAGTTAAGTATTTATTCACAAGTTGTAGAGCACAGAGTGATAGCAAGCAGATATAGCGTGATGAGAGATGAATGGGATATAATACTGTCCTTATAAACTTGCAAATGCTGGATGAGAGATGCAATGGAGGGAGACGATGGAGACACTCACACACACAGGTAGGTTTGCACACGGGGAGACCAGGAGACGAAGGAGATGAAGGAGATCGCTGGAGCAGGTAGGTAAGTCGTTTGGGAGTCCTTAAGGTAAGCATACATATGACGTAGTGCGAACGAGACCGGACAGTGAGTGTGTGTGAGTGTGGTGGCTTTATGGTGCTGGTGATTGCAGAGTTAATGACGTGCAGGTGGCGGTGATTAGAAGGCTGGTGATTGAGTGCGTGGGTACTGCAGTGAGGTGGAACCTGACGTGTCTGTGACAGTACCCCCCCTCCCACGGCCCGCTCCTGAGGGCCGCGGACCTCGACGCCGTGGTGGTCGTCCTCTAGGTCGTGGGGCAGGTCTGTCCGGGTGATTGGCGTGGAAGTTCTGTAATAGAATAGGATCAAGGATATCATTCTTGGGCACCCATGAGCGTTCCTCGGGGCCATAACCCTCCCAGTCAACGAGGTATTCGAGCTGACCACCACGGCGCCGGGAATCCAGGATCTCATGAACCACGTAAGCTGTGCCGTCCTCCAGGATGAGTGGAAGGGGGGGCTCGGCGGCTGCCACGTCAGGTTCTGTGGAGGGAACAACAGAAGGGTGGTGAGGTTTTAGTAGAGAAACGTGGAAAGTAGGATGAATTCTACTATACTGTGCAGGGAGTTGGAGACGGTAAGTGACGGGGTTGATCTGCCGAAGGATGGTGAACGGGCCAATGAAGCGGGGACTCAGCTTCTTGCAGGGCAGACGCATCCTGATGTCCCTGGTGGACAGCCAGACCTTCTGCCCCGGTTGATAGACTGGAGCGTCGGAGCGCCGAAGGTCGGCTGTCCTCTTGCGTCTGCGCAGGGCTCTCTGCAGTTGGTGGTGAGCTGAGTCCCATACCCTCTCGCTCTCCCGGAACCAGTAGTCGACTGCAGGGACGTTGGAGGGTTCCCCATCCCAGGGGAACAGCGGGGGTTGGTAGCCGAGTACGCACTGGAAGGGTGTTAGTCCAGTTGTGGCTTGACGGAGGGAGTTCTGTGCGTACTCGGCCCAACCCAGGTACTGGTTCCAGGAGTTCTGGTGGCCGTGACAGAAGGTACGCAGGAAGCGGCCAATCTCCTGGATCTTCCTTTCCGTCTGCCCGTTCGACTGAGGATGGTATCCAGATGACAGGCTGACGGTCACACCCAGGAGGGAGAAGAAGGCCTTCCAGACGTGGGAAATGAATTGGGGTCCTCTGTCGGAGACTATATCTTCAGGTATTCCATAATAGCGAAAAACATGGTTGAATAGCATCTCTGCTGTGGCCATAGCGGTAGGTAGACCCTCCAGGGGTATCAAACGGCAGGACTTAGAGAAGCGGTCTACCACCACCAGGATGCACGTGTGACCGTCAGACTCAGGGAGATCGGTGACGAAGTCCACTCCCAGGTGTGACCAGGGTCGCTCAGGAACGGGCAGAGGAAGTAGCTTGCCGGTGGGAAGATGGCGTGGACTTTTGGAGATGGCGCACTCCCTGCAGCCCTGCACGTACCTCCTGACGTCGTTGGCCATGTTGGGCCACCAGAAGCGTTGTTTGAGCAACGAGAGGGTCTCATTGACCCCCGGGTGACCAGTGCCAAGTGATGAGTGGGTATTGTGCAGGAGTGGAGTGCGACGTGCCCGTGTGACATATTGCAAGCCTTGGGGGCAACCCGGCGGAGTGCGTGTGGAGGCATTGGAGGAGGGAATGGTTTCTTCAGACCACTGGATAGGGTTCACGAAGATAGACTCCGGCAGGATCTTTTCAGGCTCTTCGGGCTTTTCCTCAGGGGAATGGATACGAGACAGAGCGTCAGCTTTAGTGTTCTTAGAACCAGGGCGGTAAGAGATGGAGAAATTGAATCTCGAGAAAAACATGGCCCAGCGAGCTTGGCGAGGGTTGAGTCTTTTGGCAGCCTTCAGATATTCAAGGTTTTTATGGTCAGTGAGAACTTGAAACGGATGAGTAGCCCCCTCCAACCAATGCCTCCACTCCTCAAGGGCAAGCTTGACGGCCAGGAGTTCGCGGTCACCGATGTCATAATTGACCTCCGCCGGGTTGAGCTTGCGGGAGAAGAAGGCGCATGGATGGAGTCTACTTGGCGTCCCCTGCTGCTGTGAAAGGACCGCTCCCACTCCGGTGGTGGAGGCGTCCACTTCCACGATGAATGGTAGGTCCGGGTTAGGGTGGACGAGGAGGGGAGCGGTGGTGAAGGCTCTTTTCAGGGTCTCGAAGGCGTTGGTGGCAAGTAGGGACCAGGACAGAGACTTGGGCTGGTTACGGAGTAAGTTGGTGAGTGGACTGACGATGGTGCTGTAATTCTTGATAAATCTGCGGTAGAAGTTGGAGAAACCTAGGAATCGTTGGAGCTCTTTGATAGTTGATGGAGTGGGCCAGGACTGGATAGCGGTGACCTTCCCCTCGTCCATCCGGATGCCACTGTGGTCAATGATGTATCCTAGGAACTGGACGGAGGGCTGGTGAAAGGAGCACTTTTCAGCTTTTAGGAAGAGGTGAAACTGCCGTAAGCGTTGAAGGACCTCCGCAACGTGGTGGCGATGTTCGGCCAAGCTCCGGGAGTAGATGAGGATGTCATCAATATATACCAGAACGAACTTGTGGAGAAACTCCCGGAGCACCTCATGAATGAAATCCTGGAATACGGAGGGGGCGTTGACCAGGCCATACGGCATGACGAGATATTCGTAGTGTCCGGTGGGCGTGACAAAGGCGGTCTTCCACTCGTCCCCCTCACGTATCCGGATGAGGTTGTACGCGCTGCGGAGGTCCAACTTGGTGAACACAGTGGCACCGCGGAGATGTTCCAGGGCCGCTGGGACGAGGGGAAGTGGGTAGCGGAATTTGACGGTGATTTTGTTGAGGGCACGGTAGTCGATGCATGGCCTCAAGCCTCCGTCCTTCTTTGCCACGAAAAAGAAGCTTGAAGCAGCAGGGGAAGTAGACGGGCGGATGTATCCCTGTTCGAGTGCCTCCTTGATGTATTCCTCCATGGCCTTCTCCTCCGGTAGTGATAGGGGGTAGATGCGTCCCCTAGGCACTGGTTCACCCGGTAGCAGATCGATGGCACAGTCCCATGGCCGGCGTGGAGGAAGTTTGGAGGCGCGCTGCGGGCAGAAAACGTCACTGAAGGGGGCGTAGTCCGGGGGAACATCCACGGAGCGTTTCTCGACAGGGCTTTCGATAGAAGTGGCGTTCATGGAGAGAGACTTGGAGAGTGGAGACTTTGGAACAGGAAGCGCTGGGAAACAGTCGGGAAAGCAGTGATCGCCCCACTTCAGGACTTCGCCCGTGCGCCAGGAGATGGTGGGATTGTGTTGTTCTAGCCACGGGCGCCCTAGAACCACGTCAGCGGTGGATTCCTCCAGAACCAGCAGATGTACCTTCTCAGAGTGCAGGATGCCGACACAGAGTTGAAGAGGTCCCACATAATGACGGATGTTCTTACGGCTCAGGGGTTTGCCCGTGATGGAGTGGATTTGATAGCAAGTCGGAGACGGGGAGACTTTGAGGTTGAGTTGTCGGCAGAGGGCACCAGAGATGAAATTTCCTGCTGACCCTGAGTCGAGGAGCGCCACCACTGGAACAGAGGTGTTTGCAGCAGTAAGGATTACAACAGTAGTGAGTGGTTTCATTTTTTGGATAGAGGGAAAAATTGCACTCACCACGGGCCGAGGAGGACGGGTTGGGCATGTAGAGATGACATGCCCCGGTAATCCACAATATAAACATAAGTTCAGGGTCAGCCTTCTTTGTCTTTCATTTGTGGTGAGACGAGAATGATCAATCTGCATGGGTTCGGTGGCTGGTTCTGGAGGGCTGACGGGTTCGGACCGACGGAGGAGGTTGGTGATGGTTGACTGGCCCTGGTGCTCTAGGAGACACGACTGCATACGGGACCCCACGCGAATGGCGAGTTGGATAAAGCGTTCAAGTCCAATGGAGTCCTCGTATGCAGCGAGATGCAGCCGCATATTGGGTTCCAACCCCTGACGGAATGATGTGATGAGAGCTTGTTCATTCCATCCGCTGGTGGCGGCTAGCGTTCGGAACTGCAAGGCATATTCGTTAACAGAGAGATTACGTTGTTTTAGATTGTAGAGTTTCTCACCAGTCGATGAATCCGTCAGAGGTTTCCCGAAGACCTCCCGGAAGTGAGAGACGAACGCCGAGTATGATCTGACCACAGGGCCTTTTTGAGTCCACAGAGAGTCTGCCCATTGCAGGGCCTTACCTTGCAATTGCGAGATGATGAACGCTATTTTAGCCGCGTTGGTGGTGTAGAATTGCGGCTGCATCTCCAGGACCAGTTCGCATTGGAGAAGGAATCCGCTGCATTCCTCCGCCGATCCAGAGTAGGGCGCCGGTTTGGCCATGGGACTGGCGGTGAATGCTGGTGAGGAAGCTGTGCTGGCTGGTGCTGGAGTGGAAGCGTTGCTGGAGGAAGATGACGATAGCTGTGGTGTGAGTGCTCGGCGCAGCGTGTCCACGAGCTCTTGAAACGGGTCGTTGGTGCTCATACTGTGAAGTTGTTATGGTCCGGTCTTCTGTTACAACAGAGACACGGAGACTGAAGTAGAAGCAATCCAGTTAAGTATTTATTCACAAGTTGTAGAGCACAGAGAGATAGCAAGCAGATATAGCGTGATGAGAGATGAATGGGATATAATACTGTCCTTATAAACTTGCAGATGCTGGATGAGAGATGCAATGGAGGGAGACGATGGAGACACTCACACACACAGGTAGGTTTGCACACGGGGAGACCAGGAGACGAAGGAGATGAAGGAGATCGCTGGAGCAGGTAGGTAAGTCGTTTGGGAGTCCTTAAGGTAAGCATACATATGACGTAGTGCGAACGAGACCGGACAGTGAGTGTGTGTAAGTGTGGTGGCTTTATGGTGCTGGTGATTGCAGAGTTAATGACGTGCAGGTGGCGGTGATTAGAAGGCTGGTGATTGAGTGCGTGGGTACTGCAGTGAGGTGGAACCTGACGTGTCTGTGACAAAATACTACTACTTATAAATATCACTAAATATTTCTTACACACACACACACACACATATATATATATATATATATATATATATATATAAAGCATACATCATGTCTGTTCTTTGACCATATGTTGCACTGAAAAACAACCTACTTTCATGTCATGTGTTTTATAATGGTAAGTGAAATCATCCAAAATTTAATAATCCATAATGTTGTGTTAATGGTGTTTAAGATTTGAAAATATTATACATACAATTATACCATTTCTGATCTTCAACATTATAGGGCAGGGAATCCCAAACATTCTCAGCCAAACTCTGTTGAACTAAAATATTTACTTGAAGTCCCCCTGAGATTAATAAAGTTAATATTTCAATAATTCAACAACACTTTCATGTTCACTGTTCTTTAATGTTGGTTAATGTGATGTGCATGTATACAAATTAAATATGTCATATTTTTTAGTGTTTTATTTGGATTGTTTTTACAGTTGTATTCTTTTCATCAACTCTAACAAAGCAAAATTAAGTGAATGTCTGCTGACTGAGATTATTAAAACAGGGTCTTGGCACTCAATAAACAGCCTCCATGTATGTCCAGATCACACACTGCCAGAGCTACCAGTGACTTCAGCACTCACATCCAGTCTGAAACAGACAGTAACTTTACATGATGGTGATATGCATCACAAAAGCAAAATGAAGCTTCTGAAAAACAATAGAATAATATTCTTGAGGTAACTGCTGGTCTATATAAGAAAGACTGGGCCATCAGAACAATGATTTAAAGGTTTATGCATTGTATTATATAATAAAATAGAAATTGCAATGTTTATGATGACTGCAATATTAATAAAACATTTTTCCTCAGGTAGCCTATATGGAGCTAGTTAACAGAATAACTGGCTATATGCAAAATAAACAAGAAATTAAGGATGACTCACAACAGGCTAGCTTATAAATATTTTAATAGGTCACAAGTAATAAACATCCCAGATTAGAATAGGTTATTCACTTACTGTTTGCTCTGCCCTTACCTAAATCCAAATGTCTGTAATCAATCAGGCAAAACAGCACAGACGATTTATCATATTACACAATATATTCATAGTTTTGAAAATGTAAACTGTTGCAGTTAATGCTTAACATTGAATCTTAATTTTAACTTTTCGAAATAATCCATTAAACGGGAAATGTCATGAATATTCACGTATACTCAACCCACTGGAACAGTTTTTCACAGGAACCAAATATTACACAACACCGGTGTCACCGATGACAATTAAACGGTGGGAAAATATTCTTACTGTCACACCCTATTCCTCTGAAAATAAACACACAACATCCAATGATCAAAAAACAGCATATACTTATGATACAATTAGTCAGACATAGCAAAAGTGTAATTTTAATCACTTAGTAGGACACCTTTTGTATAAAGGTAATGTTTCATGGAGGTTAAAGGTTCTTTATGGAACCATTCAACTTTTAATTATTTTGTTGTAATCTGTCTGTCACATGTTCCACCTGTGTGTCTGCATTTGCATTTTTATCATGGGTGTGTTTCACTATAAATTCAGAATATACAGAGCTCTTTTTGATTTCTCCTCAGCATCACCACAAATGCTCTATTTGGTTGAAACCTAAATTATACAATTTATAAGAGGCATCTTCTTTTCTTAGGACTTTTAAATTTTTTCCTTGTTTATCCAGAAAATGTCTATTTTTTCTTTATTCTCATCTCCAAGTCGAAGTGCTGATGATGATAAAGATAGTGACAGTTCTCAAAACGAAAGGTTAGTATATTTTATTTTGCTTATTATTAAATAAGCTGAATTATTAGTACTGTACATTGGAGTTTTTTAGAAATAATTTTATATGCTTTTATATGCCTAATGTCTTGTTATCTAGATGTACATTTATACAATGAAAGTTTAGAAGGGTAGGGTTTTAACTTAAGTTTATAATGAAGTAGAAATACATTTATGTACTTTTATTTTACACTGACTTTAAATCAGCAAAAAATATTATTAATAATAATAACAATTATGATAACTTTATATTGTAATTATACATATGTCCATGCCAGGTTTGTGGTTTAACTGATGGTATATTAACACAATAAATACTAATTTGTTTTTTATGCTTATGTTCATAATCATTCAAATTAAAAAATTCCAAACAATAATAAACAGATTAGTAATGTATAAACAATAATAAACAAGTTGTACAATATTTTATGTATTTATTTATTATTTTAGTACTGAAATTCTCTTGTCCAAGCAGCATTTTGCAATCAGATATTACAAATGGCATAGTGCCCTCAGACGACCACAATGATTATTTCCAATATAACAATGTTCCCTTACCTACAGTTTGTGATTTTTGGATATTTTTGAAGAAGAAAACATGTAATATTAAGCTGAATTAATGCCCAAAACCTAAATAAAATTTTAAGATTTTTTTTTTTTTTTATACAAATGTATATTTTTTGTCTTTACAGTGAAGAAATGAAGGGAGAAGTTCACAGTTATTTAGAGGAGAGCATTCGTCCTTACATTGATCTGATAGACACTCTGCGGTCAGTTGGCATTCACAAGGACTTGGCATTACCAACTATTGTAGTGATCGGAGACCAGAGTTCTGGAAAAAGCTCTGTGTTGGAAGCGCTTTCTGGAGTTGCATTACCAAGAGGAAGTGGTGAGGACTGGTTTTTACTCTCCTTTTACTACCCTCAGTGACCATTTGTAGGTAGCCCACACCCTTCAGTGTTGCTCTATTGTACTTCCCGCCTGAAATGTTGGCACAAGGTATAGAACAATAAATTCAAGTTGGTTATGCCAAAGTCTGATTATAAAGGCCCGTTAACACCATGAACCATAACTATAAAGAATTAAAATTATAAAAATTATAACTATATTAGCGTCCACATCAGCGGACGATACTGTTTCGTTTATTCTAAGCTTGCTGCAATAAAGTCTCTGCCACTTTAAATGCTCAAGCTCTTAAAGCAGGATGGATTCTGATTGGCTGTCAATGTTTTTATAGTTTGTCAGCTGGAAAAAAAACATTCTGAATTTATTCCAATGATATATATTCTCTGTCTGTGCCATAATCGTTGTGATAGTTGATAATAGTTGTGTTAGTTGATAGATGATAGCTGTGGTTTGGACTCTGCTATTCATTTACATAAAATTTTTTTTAGAGCAGTACCTTTATCGTTATTGTCCATGGTGTGAATGGGCCTTAAAGGAACACTCCACTTTTTTTTTTAAAATAGTTCTAGTTCCTAGAAAATCTCAACTTTTCATTTTCCGTCGGTCTTAGGACACGATGCAACTAGAAGAGTCAACTTTTAAATAGGAAAAATATCGAAACTCTTTGGTCATTTTTGAGCGAGATGCTAACGGTCTAATCAGATTCAATTAACTATGCTAAGCTATGCTAAAAGTGGTACCGCCAGACCAGGAGATCGGCTGAATGGATTCGGAAACGGTACAACTGTTTAACTCTAGGAGAGTTAGAAAATGAGCCTATTTTCAAAAAAAGTGGAGTGTTCCTTTAATAATTAATGAATGATTACTTTTGTCAGCACATACACTGTTTTTTTGTTTGTTTGTTTGTTTGTTTTTTGTTTTTTGTATATATTATAATCTTGTCACATAATATTCCACTGTCAATTTACTTGGTTGTTAACTGAACTGTGTTTGCTGTAGGAATTGTCACCAGATGTCCACTAGAGCTGAGGCTGAAGAAGGTAACAGGTGGAGTCAGATGGAAGGCTGTTCTATCCTACCGTAAGAAGAGAATTGAATTTGTGGATCCCTCATTTGTTGCAGGTTAATAAACTGCTTGCAATCTCTGTGTTCTTAACTTGATGTTTTTATGTTTGTTTTTTGCAACTGGCTCAAAATAATCAATCTTACAACTGGATTTAAATTATGAAATTTTGCAGGTCCTATTAAAGCCAGCAAACTGGCAAGTGGAAAGGTTGCAAATGTAACTTATGATGAGAAGAAATTTGAATTTGGAGATCCTTCTTTAGTTGAAGAACATGTTGAAGCAGGTTAGTAAATTTTCTTATCAGAGTTACTGGAGCATAATATAGAATTCAAATTCTCAAGATGAAGTCACAATCAGTAAATAAATATAAAAAAATTGTTTTGTGTTAAAAAAATGGATGGCTTATAATCTTGGATGCTGATTCAATCAATTTAATTCATCATTTCAGTTCACCATATCACTGCACAGAACTAGAGGGGATCAGTTTTGTTGCATAGCAACATTTTGTTATATGAGGGCTATTGACCTTATTTCTGATTAGCCTACTGCGTTTCGAATTATGGGTGGCACTTCCGGTTTGGGGAACTTCCATTTACTTCCATAAGTATCACGGAATGCTGACGTAGGCTATATTATGCAACGTATATTACATAATACAGATATATATCACTATAGTTATATTTATATATATAGTTATATTTAACCCGTCCGTTATTGATGTAGAAAGAATTGCGCTTTTTCATGGTCTGTTGAAAGTACCTTGCTGATGCTTTTACACTTTAAATGTCCTTTTAATGTTCATTGGTTGAAGGGAGAGTAGAATAATGGCATCTCATTGTACCCAGTTTAAAAATAAAACATATTATTGCGTTCATAGAGCGAGCCTTTCACTGACTGTTTACAGCTTAACGGAAGTTACTCCCATAATTCGCTCAAAGCGTCATGGGGCGTAGGAATAAGGTGGATAAGATAAGAGAATATTATAGAACAGTGGTTCTCAAACTTTTTTCCCAGTGGGCCGCACAATGGTCCAAGTGCAAGTCTCACGGTCCGCATATAATTTACATATGACGTCACCAATGCAAACCAATCAGATTTAATGTTATGGTATTAGCAGCTAATACCATAACATTAAATCTGATTGGTAGCAGATAATACTATTATTATATCTAGATGTTGCACACAATAAATAACAAATAAAAACTAACTTACTGACATTAGCTTTATAATAAGTATCAGTAATGCTCAATGAACACACAAACTGTATATGTCACTTTAAGTTGCTATTTAATTCTGTATGACTTTATGACTCTCTTCAACATCATCGCAATAGTCACCAAACAATCACATAAATGTCTTAATAAGCAAATGTTACTCAGCTCTTTTTACAAACAACACTGAGCGCACTGTAGGCTAATTACAATCTCTGACGACATCAAGCATTCTGTCATGTCGCAATCCCTCGCGCAGCATCGGATCCGCGAGCGCGCGCTGAGTTGGGCTCATTCCTGTCACGGTTCACTAATCCGCTGTCTCATACTGTTGTCTGTGTGTAGGTTTTGGGATGTGTCACTTGATTGTTCTGTGTGGGCGTCGCCGCTGATTGCTGATCAGCGGCAGCTGTGGATCATTACACCTGCCTATTTAACGCCTTGTCTTTCGTCTCATGTTTGTCAGATCGTTTGTTGTAGTCCTGGTGTTGTCCCGTTGTTTCTCGTGTTTCTTGTTCCTGGACTGGATTCTCGTCGCTGTTTCCTGTTACCTGTCTGTCTCGTTGGATTACTCGTTCTGGATTTCATTCACGGATACTCACACGGACACACGGACTCACCATTCAGGACCATCATTCATCACGGACACTTCATCGCCCATCGAAGTCCCTGTGTTACCCCTCTCCTGCTGTCTGTGTTGCTGCTGTGTGTTTTGTGGTCTACTTACCTGGCGTGAAGCTCTATTAAAGAGATATTAACTTGCAATTGTATCCAGTCTTCTTTGCCGTGACAATTCCAGCCGCGGGTGCGCTAATGCGGTTATTTTTACTGATTTAAAATACATCAAACCAACACATTGAATTCACAGTTCAGTCTTTTGAAATTGTAGGTTTTGCTTGTCAAGTACTTTACTACAGAGCAAACAAGGCTGCCCATCTCGCTCATTAGGCCTAACAGCAAACTGATTCTTCCATTCTTCTTACCTTTACTGCTGATGCTGCGACTCTTCTTGTTTGCATGTGTTCCTTCATTTTATCTTCCACATTTAGTTTTTCTCCTTTAATAACAAATTTGACCATTTTGAGGCTTAAATTTACAAAATTAATGGCTACTGTTTGAATTCTATCTAAGCGCGCACTTGTGTTTGTTTCGTTAACTGAGTGATTGCGTCATTAGCCAACATTGCCTGATGTCTGAAAATAATAAATGCTCACCAAAATTATTTTATATGACAAATAAAGAATTATAGCTCATTTATATTTTTTAAATTCACTTTAATTTAAATTTTAAAACAAAAATTTTATGCTAATTTATTATTATTATTATTGTGGTCGGCATATCACGGGCCGCATTTACATTTGTGACGGGCCGCAGATTGAAAACCACTGCTCCACACCCATTCAAACGCTTACTGCGCGTGAAGTGTCGCCTCGCGCGACTCGCGCCCAATTACATCAAAAGTACTGGATGTCATGGCACTGGATGTCATGGCAACTGAATCACGGAGGAAAACTTTAAATATCTCGCCTTCGCTTTAATTTCGGACCATCTCCAAAAAGACATAAAACACTAAACAAATGATTTTTTATCAAAGTAGGAAATCCAGATTTTTAATCCCTTACACACAATTACTGCTGTTGAAATACGAAATGGAGACGGGTCCGGATTGAATTCCCTCCGGGTCCGGATCCGGACCGGAGTCCGGACTTTGAGAAGTGCTGTTATAGAATAAAAGCAAAACAGCGAGCAAAGTCAAAATGGTACAGACAAGTCATTTCACTCAGCAGCCATCTTTGAAACGCCTCTTGGGCTTCTATCCTTTTAAATGGGGAAACATCAAATTCTCCAAAACTACAATTAAATGTCATGTTTGAAAACACCAATGCAATCTGACAAGAACTGTCTTATAAATTTTGTTTCTAAATGCTTGAATCATGACAAAATATTGAATTTTTAAGGCTGGACCAAGCTAATGCGCATGCACAGTCCTAAGCCCGTGTCACTGAACACTGACTGTTTCTATAGCAACCGGAGCTTCTAACAACAGCAGCAGTGACGCGATGACTTTACCAATCAGCGATTGTCTCTTTTACTTAAAAGGCGGGACTTATTCTGTCATATTGTGCATTGCACTTTCGGAGTGCATCATCTTTCTGTAATTTAAAGTCTTTGATGTCATATATGATTCATTGCGCTAAAATTGATTCATATTGTCGTTAGCATGATGCTAAGCTAACAGTGAGAAATACCAAAGACTATAGAATAAACAAGACGTGTCACTCGTATTATTATGAATGGGAGAAATTGCAATGGTCAATATGGCGGAATAAGTCCCGCCTTCTAAATAAGAGCCAATCGCCGATTGGTAAAGTCACTGAGTCACTGCAGCGGCCTTTAAAGCTCTAGTTCCTATAGAAAAAATCAGACTTGTGTCTCCGAAATGAGACACAAGAGACGCGCACTATAGGATTGCGCATGAGCATTAGCTTGATCCAGTCTGAAAAATACAATTTTTTGTCATGATTCGAGCGTTTAGAAACAAAATTTATGAGACAGTTGTTGTCAGATTTCATCAGTGATTTTAAATATGAAATTTAATCGAAAGCTTGGCAAACAGCTTTGGAGAATTTGATGTTCCCCATTCAAAGAGATAGGAGCTGCACTTGAATGCCCGAGAGGCGTTTTAAAGATGGCCGCCATGTGAAATGACTTGTCTTAAAGGGACTTTGGAAATACACAGTACCCCTGAAATCCAAATTTAAGTTTTTTAGCTTTTAGTATGAATATGTTAGCCTTAAGGTTATGAATAACCTGGTGTGTTCCAAAACAATGACAAAATTTGCATTTAGGAGATATAAGCAGTCAAAACTTACAGTCTCTCAGTTCTGCTGAAATGGATCACAAATTTTCATGACATTCATGACAGTTTGGTAAGTTTCAAATGATTATTAAACAGCAAGGACAAACTATGCAAAACTGGCAGCCCTTCATCAGTGTCCAGATTTACTCACTCGTTTTCATTCACTCCATCAAGTGAACTGTATTAGTGAACTAATGTTGGGAATAGTAAATGAGGTGGGTATAGGGGGCGTTTTCAGATTCAGCCATAATGCTGCATGTTCCAAGACACTTGAAACATCAACTTTTCCTTGAGCTTTGATATTTAAGAGGTCATCACTCTATAAGAATATCTTGTAAGTTTCAGAACTGAAAAGTCCTTGATAGCCCAATAAAAGCTTTTATTGACTTCTTTGGTAAATCAATCACATTTCGGTGAAGGCTTTGTTGTTTTTTATGATATGGACTTGAGTTAACTGTGTTAATTCTAATGCCTAATCTGATGTAATGATTCATGTACAGTCAGATGTTCTTTGTCTATGTGTCAGTAAATCAAACCAGTGACTAAATGGTCAACTTCACATTGTTTCTCTTAGTAGGATGAAAATAATCTGTTATTTAAAATGTGATTAAATTATATATAGAAAGCAATCAAAGAACACTCCCTTTACAATCGCTGGAGCTGTCAATCAAACATCGCGAGTTTATCAGTGACTTAGTTCTGGACTTGCGCCAAAACTCCCATTTTATTCAACAAATCTCTTAGTTACATTGCGTTTGCACTGTAAGTTATGATGAAAGCATTCATTAGTGTGCAGAAATTGAGTTGCAATGATGGGATCACTGCTTATACAACTGAGTTTTATTTATCGACAAAAGTCATGTTTAACATGAGAGTATGTCTGCTATAGCCTCTTTACAATGGCTTGTTTTGGCAGTTGATTGACAGCATTTTTTGAACTGGCTGAATCATTCCAACTTCTTTAGAGGGCCCCCCATTTGTGTCAATGAATGTGCTAAAAAGGAAGCTTCACTTTAAGACGAATCGGTGTAGTTATTCACGCTGCTTTAAAGGACATATTTTTTCTTAAAACATAGTTAATTTTGCAGTGTGTGTGTTACAGCCCAGAATGAACTGGCAGGAAAAGGGGTTGGAATATGTGATGAGCTCATCACTTTAGAGGTCATGTCACCAGATGTGTGTGACCTCACACTGATCGATCTACCTGGAATTGCCCGAGTCCCAGTTAAAGGACAACCAGAGGATATTGGAAACCAGGTGAGCAATATAATTCAATTTTACATGCCACACACTCAAAAAAAAAAAGTTTTTTTGATGCTGTTCACTTTATTTAAAGGTGCCCTAGAATGCTTTTTCACAAGAAGTAATATAAGTCTAAGGTGTCCCCTGAACGTGTCTGTGAAGTTTCAGCTCAAAATACCCCATAGATTTTTTTTTATTCATTTTTTTATCTGCCTATTGAAACGGCATAATTATAAATGTGCCGATTCAGCTTGCTTTCCCTTTAAATGCTCGTGCTCCCCGCCCCTGAGCTCGCGACTCTATAATACATTGCAATGTATTATACAATGTAAACGGTGTTATGTTGAGATTCGCATGTTCTTCGGAGGTCTTTTAAACAAATAAGATTTACATAAGGAGGAAACAATGGTGTTTGAGACTCACTGTATGTCATTTCCATGTACTGAACTCTTGTTATTCAACTATGCCAAGGTAAATTCAATTTTCAATTCTATGGCACCTTTAAACAACTTATTTTGATTCAACACCATTGTGTTAGGTTTCTGGTTCAAATTTATGTTAAATTCACATGAAACAATTACTTTTTAACTTGATGTTTTCATATTAAAATAACATGTTTCAATCGAGTAAAACACTTTTACTTTCCATCATGCATCAGGCTGATCTGGGAGAGTAAATGTTGAAATAAAGTGTTATTTTAAGCAGTTTTTAGCAACATGAGAAAATGGAGAGACTTTTTAAATGTTTACTGTTCTATTATGTTGTTATTTAAAAGTTTCTGTTATGTTAATAGTTTTGATTACCATTGTGGTGAAGTAGAACATGTGCTTGGGTTGAGGACCTGCTAACAACAGTTAAAGTTGTTTTAATAATACAAACAACTATTTTGGGCATGCCATAAATGGAATAAAATCATCTTCTGGCTAACACCCAACAATAAAAGTCTTTACAGAGTGAAGATTTTGTAAAAGTTATGAATATTGTTCTTGAATGCATTCACTAAATAAACTAATCAATTAAATTGGATTACTTGTTTTAATTTCTTAAAACAATTTGATATTAATTTTAGGATAATTAAACTTAATGGTTTTGGATAAAATAAAGAATGTTAACCTGATTCAACTAAATGGCATTGAGTTAACTTATGTAATAAATTTAAGTTAACTGAAATAATGTTAATTAAATACAACATAATGAAGTTACGTGGAACCTGTTGACATTAAAAAAAATAAGTAAATCTAACGTATCATTTTTTTGAGTGCATTCTGTAACATAGACATCCAGTTTTAAAATTATGTCTTCATGTCTTGCAGATCAAACGTCTGATTATGAAATTTGTTGAGAAGCCAGAAACAATAAACCTGGTAGTGGTCCCTTGTAACACTGACATCGCAACAACAGAAGCATTAAAAATGGCACAAGAAGTAGATCCTGAGGGCAAAAGAACTGTTGGTAATGAAGCAATGATCCACATAACTAATCTAAAATCTAATATCTCCCCAAATATATTTGAGGACTTCAAATCATCAAATGCACTTTTTACATAATAAAAATGTTTCAATTTTCACAGCCATTTTAACGAAGCCAGACCTCATAGACAAGAGAACAGAGAAGAACATTCTGGACATTATCCACAACAAAGTGATTCCTCTCAGCAAAGGTTATGTCATGGTGAAGTGTAGAGGACAACAGCAGATCGATGAGAACATTTCTCTGGAGGAGGCGAAACAAATGGAGAGAGATTTCTTCCAAAATCATGACTATTTCAGGTTACAATCTGAGGAGATTATCATTTTAACTTTTTAGCATGTATTCATTTGTGAATTCAAATTTTGATATGTTTTGAGGTCAGGGTCAGGGTGACACAAATGTCCTTATTAAAAGAATGAAGTGAATGAAAAGAAAACCTTAAAGGTCCCATGACATGCTACTTTTTGGACTACAGCAGGACGTCTCCAAATGGTTAGTTTAAAATATTGTGTTTGGATACAGTACTTTAGTAGTTAATGCTAGCCTACATTGTTGGCTTTTCATGTTGCTTTGATTTGCTATCGTGTATATATATATTATATATAATTATCATCTAGACACTAACTGTCACAGACACGTCAGGTTCCACCTCCCTGCAATACCCATGCACTCAATCACCGGAGTTCTAATCACCGCCACCTGCACGTCATCATCACAGCAATCACCAGCACTATATCTGCCACACTCACACACACAATCATTGTCCGGTCTCGTACGTATCACAGACTAATGTGTACTTACCTCAAGGACTCCTATCTGCTACTTACCTGCTTCCAACGTCTCCAGTGTCTCCAGTGTCTCCAGTGTCTCCTGTCATCCTCCTGTGTGCTTCTCAGTGTGTGTGAGTGTTCCCCGTCTTCAGTCATCTGGATTATCTTCCAAGATCTCCATCTGCAAACCACAAAGGACATTATCATTCTCCTATCATCTCATCAAACTCTCCATTTACCATTTACTCACCTGATCTCTGCTGATATCAATAAAACCGCCATACTTGCTTTTACATCTGCCTCCGTGCCGTCTGTATTGTAACAGAAGACCGGACCCAACAAAACGACAGGATATCAGCATGAGCCAACCAGACCCGTTCCAGGAGCTCGTAGACGCGCTGCGTTGAGCACTCACTCCACCACAAACTTCGTCACCGTCACCAGCACCTGTTGCCGCTTCCCCGTTCACTTCTTCGCTTCACTCTCCAACCATGCACGCCAGTCCCATGGCCAGGCCGGCGCCCTACTCAGGATCGGCAGAGGATTGCAGCGGATTCCTCCTGCAATGTGAGCTGGTCCTGGAGATGCAATCGCAACTCTTCCCCACTGACACCACTAAGATCGCCTTCATCATCTCACAACTGCAAGGAAAGGCTCTCCGCTGGGCGAACACACTCTGGATTCAGAAAGGCTCCGTGGTGAAATCCTATTCAGCCTTCGTCTCTCATTTCCGCGAAGTCTTTGGAAAACCCCTCTTGGATTCATCAGTCGGTGAGAAACTCTATAATTTGAAACAAGGATCTAACTCAGTGAGTGATTATGCCTTGCAGTTCCGTACTCTGGCTTCCAGCAGCGGGTGGAATGAACAAGCCCTCATCACCTCTTTCCGCCAGGGGTTGGAGCCGAAGTTGCGATTGCATCTCGCTGCATACGAGAACAACATCGACCTAGAACGCTTCATCCAACTCGCCATCTGCGTAGGCACTCGTATGCAGTCGTGTCTCGAAGAACACCAGGGCCAGCCACTTCAACACTCCCTCCTCCGTCGGTCCGAACCCGTCAGCTCCCCAGAACCAGCCAGCGAACCCATGCAAATTGACAACTCTCGTCTCTCCCCTACCGAACGTAAACGAAGACTGACCCTGAATCTATGCCTCTACTGTGGTTCTCCTGGGCATGAGCTCTCTGCATGCCCAATCTGCCCTCCAAGACCTCTGGTGAGTGCCATCATTCCCTCCATAAAAAAGATGAAACCACTCACCACTGTTGTAAACCTTACTGCTGTAAATGTATCTGTTCCAGTTGTCGCGCTCCTCGATTCAGGGTCAGCCGGGAACTTCATCTCCAGTGCGCTCTGCCGTCAACTCAAGCTCAAAACCTCGCCCTCGCCGTCCATCTACCAAGTCCATTCCATCACCGGAAAGCCTCTAGGCTGCAAGAAGATCAGTCTTTGTGTGGGACCGCTACAACTCCGTGTAGGGATACTACACGTCGAGGATATTTATCTGCTGGTTCTGGAGGAATCCACCGCTGACGTGGTTCTAGGGCGCCCGTGGCTTGAGCAACACAGTCCCACCATCTCCTGGTGCACGGGCGAGATCCTGAAGTGGGGCGAACACTGTTTTTCCAACTGCTTCTCCGGGCTTCCTGTTCCTCCTCCTCCACGTCCAAAAGAATTCACTGTCTGCGCTACCTCCATCGAAAGCCCCATCGAGAAGCGATCCATCGACATCCCATCCTGTTACGCCCCCTTCAGCGACGTCTTCTGCCCGCAACGAGCCTCCAAACTACCTCCACACCGGCCATGGGACTGTGCCATCGATCTGCTACCGGGTGAGCCAGTGCCACGGGGAAGGATCTACCCCCTTTCAGCACCACAGGAGAAGGCCATGGAGGAATATATTGAAGAGGCCCTTCATCAAGGATACATCCGCCCGTCTACTTCCCCTGCTGCTTCCAGCTTCTTCTTCGTGGCAAAAAAGGACGGAGGCTTGCAGCCCTGTATAGATTACCGGTCTCTCAATAAATTCACCATTAAATTCCGTTATCCACTTCCCCTCGTCCCATCGGCCCTGGAACATCTCCGTGGTGCCACTGTGTTCACTAAGCTGGACCTCCGCAGCGCGTATAACCTCATCCGGATACGCGAGGGGGGCGAGTGGAAGACCGCCTTTGTCACGCCCACCGGCCATTACGAATACCTGGTCATGCCCTATGGACTGGTCAACGCCCCCTCCGTATTCCAGGATTTCATTCATGAGGTGCTCCGGGAGTTTCTCCACAAGTTCGTGTTGGTTTATATCGACAACATACTCATTTACTCCCGGAGCATGGCCGAACATCGCCACCACGTTGCGGAGGTCCTCAAGTGCTTATGGCAGTTCCAACTGTTTCTCAAGGCGGAAAAATGCTCCTTCCACCAGTCATCAGTTCACTTCTTGGGATACTTCATCGATCACAGTGGCATCCGGATGGACGAGGGGAAGGTAGATGCCATCAGATCCTGGCTCACAACTACAACCATAATAGAACTCCAACGCTTCCTAGGCTTCGCCAATTTCTACCGCCGATTCATCAAAGGCTACAGTTCCATCGTCTGTCCATTAACCAACCTCCTTCGTCATCAGCCCAAGTCTCTGTCCTGGTCCGAAGATGCCACACAAGCCTTCGAAGCCCTCAAAGACGCCTTCACCACTGCTCCCCTCCTCGTCCACCCTAACCCTGACCTCCCTTTCATCGTAGAAGTGGACGCGTCCACCACAGGAGTGGGAGCAGTCCTCTCCTAGCAGCAGGGGCAGCCAAGTAGACTCCATCCATGCGCCTTTTTCTCCTGTAAGCTCAACCCGGCGGAGGTCAATTACGACATCGGTGACCGTGAGCTCCTGGCCGTCAAGCTCGTGTTGGAGGAATGGAGGCATTGGTTGGAGGAGCCAAACACCCTTTCCAAGTGCTAACCGACCATAAAAACTTAGAGTATCTCAAGGCTGCTAAAAGACTGAACCCTCGTCAAGCTCGCTGGGCTATGTTCTTCTCAAGATTTGACTTCACTATCTCCTATCGTCCTGGCTCCAAGAATCTCAAGGGTGATGCTTTACCCCGTCTCCATGCTCCTGACGAGAAAAATGAAACTCCAGAACCCATTCTTTCAGAATCCCTCTTCGTGAGTCCCATCCAGTGGTCCGAGGAAACTCTGCCCTCCTCCAATGCCTCCACCCACACTCCGCCGGGTTGCCCGCAAGGTCTCCAATACATCACCCGAACACGACGCACTCCACTAATCCACGCAGCTCACTCATCACTTGGCACTGGTCACCCGGGGGTCAATGAGACCCTCTCGCTACTGAAAGAGCGCTTCTGGTGGCCCAACTTGGCCAGGGATGTCAGAAGGTACGTGCAGGGCTGCAGGGAGTGCGCCATCTCCAAGAGCCCTCGTCATCTGCCGGCCGGCAAGCTCAATCCTCTGCCCGTTCCTGAGTGACCATGGTCACACCTGGGAGTGGATTTCATAACGGATCTCCCACCTTCAGACGGTCACACCTGCATCCTCGTGGTAGTGGATCGATTCTCCAAAGCCTGCCGACTAATTCCTCTTCAAGGTCTACCTACCGCTCTAACCACTGCAGAACTAATGTTCAACCACATCTTTCGTTACTATGGAATCCCTGAGGACATCGTATCTGACAGAGGCCCCAGTTCATCTCCCGAGTCTGGAAAGCCTTTCTGTCCCTCCTGGGTGTGACCGTAAGTCTGTCTTCCGGATACCACCCTCAGACGAATGGGCAGACGGAACGGAAGATCCAGGAGATCGGCCGCTTCCTGCGTACCTTCTGCCATGGCCACCAGGACTCCTGGAACCAGTACCTGGGTTGGGACGAGTACGCCCAGAACTCCCTCCGTCAACCTTCCACCGGATTAACACCCTTTCAATGCGTACTCGGTTACCAACCCCCACTGTTCCCCTGGGACGGGGAACCCTCCAACATTCCTGCTGTCGACTACTGGTTCCGGGAGAGCGAGAAGGTATGGGACTCAGCCCACCATCAGCTGCAGAGGGCCCTGCGCAGACGCAGGATGACAGCCGACCTTCGTCGCTCCAACGCTCCCAACTACCAGCCAGGGCAGAAGGTCTGGCTGTCGACCAGGGACATCAGACTGCGTCTGCCATGCAGAAAGCTGAGTCCCCGCTTCATTGGCCCGTTCACCATCATCAAGCAGATCAACCCCGTCACGTATCGTCTTCAGCTTCCTCCACAATACAAAATTCACCCTACTTTCCATGTTTCCCTGCTAAAACCTCACCACCCTTCTGTCTCTCCTTCCACAGAACCTGACGTGGCAGCCGCCGAGCCCCCCCTTCCACTTCTTCTGGAGGATGGAGCTGCATACAAGGTTCATGAAATTCTGGACTCCCGGCGCTGTGGTGGTCTCCTGGAATACCTCGTCGACTGGAAGGGCTACGGGCCAGAGGAGCGGTCGTGGGTCCCGAGAAACAACATCCTTGACCCCAACCTGTTACAAGCCTTCCACACCAGCCACCCGGACAGACCTGCCCCACGGCCTCGAGGTCGGCCACCACGACGTCGGGGTCTTCGGCCCTCAGGAGCGGGCCGTGGGAGGGGGGGTACTGTCACAGACACGTCAGGTTCCACCTCCCTGCAATACCCACGCACTCAATCACCGGAGTTCTAATCACCGCCACCTACACATCATCATCACAGCAATCACCAGCACTATATCTGCCACACTCACACACACAGTCATTGTCCGGTCTTGTACGTATCACAGACTAATGTGTACTTACCTCAAGGACTCCTATCTGCTACTTACCTGCTTCCAACGTCTCCAGTGTCTCCTGTCATCCTCCTGTGTGCTTCTCCGTGTGTGTGAGTGTTCCCCGTCTTCAGTCATCTGGATTATCTTCCAAGAACTCCATCTGCAAACCACAAAGGACAGTATCATTCTCCTATCATCTCATCAAACTCTCCATTTACCATTTACTCACCTGATCTCTGCTGATATCAATAAAACCGCCATACTTGCTTTTACATCTGCCTCTGTGCCGTCTGTATTGTAACACTAACCAGCGCCACTAATTTAGTCAGACCTCTGCCATTATTACAAATACCTTTTTCACGAGTTCACACTTACAAATAAGTCAGGTAAATTAATTGGTAAACGTATTTGGCGTGCTGTCCGGGGAGAGGGCTCCGAGCTCGGTAATCGGCCCAAACACAGAGTACCCCCCCCCCCCCTTTTAGATTACATGAAGTAATCCAGAGAGTGTGAGGAGACGGGGTGGTGGAGGGATTCTGGAAACTGTCGAGGATCCTTGGGTGAGTTTGACTGTGATTATATACAGGCCTGAACTCATGCCGATTGGGTAGATACGTTGATTACAGATTGTTGACAGCTGGTTGAGATGACGTAATGATTAAGATGATGAAATGATTGGGTATCTTATTTGACTTGTTCCTCCTGAACTACGTTTATAAAACATCATTTCACGAGTTCACACTTACAAATAAGTCAGGTAAATTAATTGGTAAACGTATTTGGCGTGCTGTCCGGGGAGAGGGCTCCGAGCTCGGTAATCGGCCCAAACACAGAGTACCCCCCCAAAAATGCAAAATGTTGGCTACGGACAGCAGCCGGGAACTGTAACCCCCCAAAAATATAGAAATAAGGCTGATGTTTGCAAGGAGAAAGCTGTCTGCCGGATCGGGAGGGTTCTATCTGATGGGAGTTCAATACTCACAGCGAACCAATGAATATGAACCTCTTCGACCAGCAAACTAAGATAAGGTTTAGATGTTTTGGCTGGGGGCATCTGCAGCATCCGACGGGAGTTCAATACTCGCAGCGATCGGATGGGTAAAACCCCACCAGCCAGAACATTGAGAAGGAATGGCATCCGACAGGAGTTCGTTACTTGCGGCGACTAGAAGGGTAGCTTCAGCTGAGGGGGCCCCTTTAGGTGTCTGACGGGAGTTCAATACTCACTGCGATCGGACGGGAAAGCCCCAGCTGACGGTGGGGAGGACGTTTAGTAATTGGGGGGCTTTTGCGGCATCCGACGGGAGTTCAATACTCACTGCGATCAGACGGGTAAGCCCCTGTTGGCATGGGGTGAATGTTTAGTTATTTTAGATTGGGAGGGTTCTAGCAGCGTCCAACGGGAGTTCAATACTCGCTGCGATTGGACGGGTAAGCCCCCCGCTGATGGTGGGGTGGACGTTTAGTAATTTTAGATTGGAGGCTCGTGTGGTGTCCGACGGGAGTTCGATACTCACTGCGATCAGACGGGTAAGCCACGGTTGGCATGGGGTGAATGTTTAGTTATTTTAGATTGGGAGGGTTCTAGCGGCGTCCGACGGGAGTTCAATACTCACTGCGATCGGACGGGTAAGCCCCCCCGCTGGCAGAGGGGTTAATGTTTGGTAAGGGCTCTTGTGGCATCCGACAGGAGTTCAATACTCGCAGCAATCGGACGGGTAAGCCCCCGCTGGCAGTGAGGTTAGCGTTAGTTATTTTGGATTGGGTGGCTCTCATGGCGTCCGACAGGAGTTCAATACTCACTGCAATCGGACGGGTAAGCCCCTGCTGGCAGTGAAGTAAACGTTTAATTATTTTAGATTGGTAAGCGCTCTAGCGACGTCCGACGGGAGTTCAGCTAGTTTAGCTATTTTCAACTGGGAGGGCTTTCGCGCAGTCCGACGGGAGTTCAATACTCGCAGCGATCGGACAGATAAGCCCAGCCATAGTTGAACGAGAATAGAAAATGTATACTGTTTCTGAGGTTCTTATGGGAGCTCAATACTCATGGTGTCAGATTGAAGTTTGACTGATTTGACTGGGTGGTTTGAATCATCTGTTTAGAGGGTTAGTTTGAAGACCGGGAGATTTCTTGCAACATTGGATTAGGGGGAGTTTGGGCAGAGCTGGGCTCCTGCGGGAACGGGGGTGACATCACTGCTGCGGCAGTGGAGAAATTAGCCAGAAGAACTGATCTGCGGGAGCCGAGGCAACATCACTGCTGTGGCAGTGGAGAAATTAGCTAGAAGAACTGATCTGTGGGAGCCGAAGTGACATCACTGCTGTTGCAGTGGAGAGAAGTGCCAGAAGAATTGAGCTCCTGCGGGAGCCGAGGCGACATCGCTGCACTGGCAATGAGATCATTCCCATTTTATTGGAATGATGGTATTAGTTGAGTTTGATATGGCTTGTGGGTATGTGTGAGAACATGAGCTGGAGCTGAAAACCTAGCTGATAAGCGTTTGTTAGGCTTCTTTAATGTGGAAACAGTTTGATGTAGTTCTTAAAAGCTTCTTATGACCAGTGACCAAGTGTTTGAATCTGATGCTGGGAAAGGCCTTATTGAGCAGCTGTGGTTGTTACTCCTATGGGGAACAAATTACTGGAAAAGTGGTCTGCTGGGAAAAGTGGTCTGCTGGGAGCTTGGAGGTTCTTAATGCTGTTTACATGATATAAATAAAGTAATGTTGAGAAGAGAAAATCAGGAAAGGCAGGCTGGAGGAATGGCTGGGACCGAGGCCGCTTGCAGAGGCAGCCTCATGCTCGGGCTGGCCCCTGGAACCTAGGGAGGAACAAGAAGTGTAGAAAAAAGGGAAGCTGGGAGTCCAATAAGGCCTCTGGGCCTGCGCCGCTAGCGGAGGCAACCTCACGCTTGGGTCAGTCCCTGGAGCCTGGGGAGGAACAAGAAGTGTAGAAAAGAGGGAAGCTGGGAGTCCAATAAGGCCTCTGGGCCTGCGCCGCTAACGGAGGCAACCTCACGCTTGGGTCAGTCCCTGGAGCCTGGGGAGGAACAAGAAGTGTAGAAAAGAGGGAAACTGGGGAGTAAAATATGGCATCTGGGCCTGCGCCGCTAGCGGAGGCAGCCTCACGCTAAGGTCCGTGGTTGAGCTGTAGACCAAAGACAAAAAGAGAGTTTGAGACTGATGACCGGGCCTGCGCTATTAGCGGAGGCATCCTCACGCTAACATCTACAGGCCACAGACAATGGATAGGGTAAGAGACGGTGGGATGAAATGGCTGAAACAGCGGAGCTTGCTCTGCTAGCGGAGGCATCCTCACGCTAGGAGGGAAGGCATTCGCCCAGAGGGCGAAGAGAGCTGTATGTGGTGTGGCACCTGGGAAACTGCGGTGTGTGGCTAGGCGGAGGGAGGAGGAGTGGGGAATCTGGGGCCCAGCCCAGGCTCACTGCAGCCTGACGCCTGTCTTCTAGTGCATGAATCGAAGAAGCTAGAGAGAGGAGATGAAAAAGCGACCTGCGGGATTATGCGCATCATGAAGATAGCTGAGCAAAGATAGCAGTTCCTGTTTAGAACAGTTTGGACCATCTATGAAGATGGAAACAAATAAAAAAATATCCTATTTTTCCTTATGTGGTGAGGCCTAGAAATTAACTGTATTTAAGTTAAAGCCCATAAATTCAGTTTGAGTTCAGCAAAACTGTGCAAGGCTGAGAAGTCGATTATTAATTTTTATTAATAAGCCTAAAATGCTTTATAACCTGCATATATTCACCTCTGGCACGATTGTTTGATACCATACTGTCGTTTACAGTTTGTACTGTAATTGATTGATGTTGAACAATCATCAAACAGCAAAGTAGGCTACAGACTGATTTAGATGATCGTTTGTTCTTTTAACTGTTGCTGGTTTGAGTCACGTGCACCTTCATTTAGTAAAGATCAAAAGAGACTAGCTTGTAAAAAGAGAGCTTTGCATAATAAAAATGTGCAACTTGGATTTATTCAATTGTGTTCAACAAGCATTAAATTTACCATGAACACGCTGCTTGAATTTTTTTTTTTTTTTTTTTTTTTATTAAATTTATTTGTTTACTTTTTAATTCTATTTCCCAATACTTATCCAGACCTGGTACTCAAATTGCTCAAATCAAATTCCATGCTTTATCAAACTGCATAGGAACATACAACATAACAGTTTATTCACTGGTTATTTGTCTATGGTTCGTTACGTTACTTACAGATTTCTGCTAGTTCTAAATATAGATGAACATGCAGATGAATAGGAACGGTAAAATTTATTTAAATGCATCAGCAAAAGAAGGATTTTAAGAATTTGTCCTACCAGTCTGTGCCTCGTCTCAATAGTGAAGCTGTGGGTTGAAGTTACAGAAATGCATACTATTACTTTAAGTTTCCAAGCGATTTGTTGATAAATCGCAGAACAGCGATGACAATAAGTTCCGAGTTTCATAGTGATTCAGCGTGCGAACTGAACGTGATATATGAGCCACTGTTTGCGTGTTTAACCGCAAGGAAGCGGCACAGTAATTTATAACGGCAAGTCACAGAAACAATCCCCCGATCAACATTGATCCAGATGGAATGACTGAAAATTCAGGAAAGAAGACGAGAAGGATTTAAACTGTGCTTCTTGTGGGGTTGAGCCGATGGAGTGGAGAGTGTGAGCCGGCTGGGAACTGGATCTGCGCTGCGGCGCGGCTCCGGGTTTACTGAAGGCCTGCTGCGGCGGCCTGGCGCTGGAAGAAGGCCCGTTCCGTCGCGGGAAGAGGCGGCATTGCCCGAGACTCGAGCTTGGTGCTCGGCTGCCTTATTGTCATTTTTCTATGACAGTAATGATTGAATGGGCCAGAGTAGGGAAATACACAGAAGGATATCGCGAATGATTCGGACGTGGTGACAGGCCTCGGCGTTTTGGCATGCAGGGACCCGTTTGTTTGGGCTGACGCCCCTCCGAAATAATGCCGTTGGATTGGAGAAAAATTGTTCTTAAGGCCAGAGGATTGTGGCAAAGATTCCTCGAGGATGAAAGATTCTTCATCGGACGCGACTTCAGACATGTTAGGAACTTAGGGCGGGACCAAATGCTGGAAACTGTCGAGGATCCTTGGGTGAGTTTGACTGTGATTATATACAGGCCTGAACTCATGCCGATTGGGTAGATACGTTGATTACAGATTGTTGACAGCTGGTTGAGATGACGTAATGATTAAGATGATGAAATGATTGGGTATCTTATTTGACTTGTTCCTCCTGAACTACGTTTATAAAACATCATTTGGATAAGTGCCGTTGTGGAAAATGTGCTACCATGCCAACATCATTTATTTGTTTACATACAGTGGGTACGGAAAGTATTCAGACCCCCTTAAATTTTTCACTCTTTGTTATATTACAAAAAGTTTTTGAAGGTCAAAGTGTCAGTTGCGTAGCTGTCTATGGAGGGACAGAAATCTCTCAGATTTCATCAAAAATATCTTCATTTGTGTTCCATGAACGAAAGTCTTACGGGTTTGGAAAGACACGAGGGTGAGTAATTAATAACAGAATTTTAATTTTGGGGTGAACTATTTACATAGTTTTTTTCACAAAATATTTTGACAAAACTTATATAGCTTATTTTATATATTTGTCCACAAAATCATAGGCCATATGGCATACCCATCATGCAAGGAAAAAAATATATTATAGAAAGTATCCCTGCAGACCCTTAAAGAGATAGTTCACCCAAATTAAATCATCACATACCCTCAAGTTGTTCCAAAGTTTCTTCCTTCTGTTGAACACAAAAGACGATATTTTAAAGAATGCTGGCAATGACGGTTGCCATTGACCTCCATAGTAGGAAAAGTACTATGGAGGTCAATGGCTACCGTCAACGGCCTAGTTACCAACATAAAAATATCTTATATTGTATTCCACAGAAGAAAGAAAGACATGCATATTTGGAACAACAGATTGTAAAATGTCATGTGGTATAACTCCCCGAAAACCAAATGATATTTATTATTAATTCATAAATTTAATGTATGAATAATCATACATTATTCATGAATAATTCATATTTGAAAAAAATCTTTTTATGAATGTAAAATTTGTGATGTTCACTTTGTCCATTATGATTTTTCATTATCTTTTTATCAAGCTACAGAAGGCTATATGATCTAAAGTAATTCCCATCTAAACTATGTGCCTTCTCTTTTTCTACAGATGCCTCTTGAATGAGGATAAAGCGACTATTAAATGTCTTGCTGTCAAGCTGACTCAGAATCTTGTTGATCATATCAAAGTAAGTTTGTAAATGTCTCAACCTACAAGTCATGAATTTGGTGGTACTGCATTTTGTGGTTTGTGAGAAACTATAACCAAATTGTGTCTCACCTATCTTTGTCAGAAATCACTGCCACAGCTCAATGAGCAGATTAAAAATCGGTTATGGGACGTGAGTGAGGAGCTCAAGGAATATGAGGCTGGACCGCCAGAAGATCTTAAGGGAGCCAAACAATTCCTCATTGAAGTAGGATCTCAAGTCATCACATCTTCATACTTAGGAGAATTAAGATTAGTTGCTGGAACCAAAACATTTCTTATCCATTTAACATTAAAGGTGCCCTAGATTCAAAAATTGAATTTACCTCGGCATAGTTAAATAACAAGAGTTCAGTACATGGAAATGACATACAGTGAGTCTCAAACTCCATTGTTTCCTCCTTCTTATATAAATCTCATTTGTTTAAATGACCTCCGAAGAACAGGCAAATCTCAACATAACACCGACTGTTACGTAACAGTCGTGATCATTAATATGTACGCCCCCAATATTTGCATATGCCAGCTCATGTTCAAGGCATTACACAAGGGCAGCCAGTATTAACGTCTGGATGTGCACAGCTGAATCATCAGACTAGGTAAGCAAGCAAGGACAATAGCGAAAAATGGCAGATGGAGTAATAATAACTGACATGATTCATGATAACATGATATTTTTAGTGATATTTGTAAATTGTCTTTCTAAATGTTTCGTTAGCATGTTGCTAATGTACTGTTAAATGTGGTTAAAGTTACCATCGTTTCTTACTGTATTCACGGAGACAAGAGAGCCTTCACTATTTTCATTTTTAAACACTTGCAGTCTGTATAATGCATAAACACAACTTCATTCTTTATAAATCTCTCCAACAGTGTAGCATTAGCCGTTAGCCACGGAGCATAGCCTCAAACTCATTCAGAATGAATGTAAACTTCCAAATAAACACTGTACTTACGCGATTAGACATGCTGCATGACGCACACTTTGTAAAGATCCATTTTGAGGGTTATATTATCTGTTTGAACTTTTTTTATGTTGTTTAAGGCAAGCACGAGCTCTTGGGGCGTGGAGCACCAGATTTAAGGCAAGCACGAGCTCTTGGGGCGTGGAGCACAAGATTTAAAGGGCCACGCACCCTGAATCGGCTCATTTCTAATTATGCCCCAAAATGGGCAGTTAAAAAAATGAATAAAAAAAAATCTATGGGGTATTTTGAGCTGAAACTTCACAGACACATTCAGAGGACACCTTAGGCTTATATTAAATCTTTTTAAAAAAAGTTCTAGGGCACCTTTAATATCCATTTTGTGATACAGACAGATACTTTTGTCCATAAAATTGCCGCCCCTAAAAAGAGATATAAACCTATGGAGCCAATAAAGGGACTGTCACAATGTAGAAAGGACCCAAAAGTGAAAGCTGGTTTCAGTTATTTATATAACAGCAGGAAAAGGACAAAATAGGCTGTCTGCCAATCACTGGCCATCTAGGCGGATGCAGGTCAGGAGAAGGAAACTTAAAGGGACCAGACATCAAACAGGTGGGTTGCCTGGTGCAGGGAGCTGCTGTCAGAGAGTGCACACTGGAAACGCCAAACACTCGCTTCACTTGGCAGACACGGCGGTGCAGAAGAGCAGACTGGTAGGCAGAAGATAACAGGGTGAAATCCCTGTCTGCCACACACACACGGCGATACAGGACTAGATGAGCAGACAATGTTAAGGCGTAAGTTGCAGACATGAATGAACAAACAATAACCCGACAAAAAGGAGAGAAGAGCATGAGAACTAAATAGCCAGGTGATCAGGGCAAAGGAGGAATAGGTGAGAGATATGTGCAGAGCGCAACTGCTGATTAAGATGGCGGACAGCTGTGCGAAAGCGTACGCGCAGTTCGGAGAGAAAGGAAAAGAGGAATCAAACCAAACTCCTGACAGGGACCTTTGCAAAAATAAAAAATATATAGACTTTTGCGTACACACAAGAAACACATCACATGCTTGTGCATTACAATTTACGGTTTGCGTACAACAAGAAAACAAGACAATGGATGTGGATGTGCATGAATTAATAGAGATCTATTTTAAACTTTAAACTTGGACTTCAATAAAAAGACATTGTTTCCGTTCTTGCATTTCAACACAGATATACCAGCAGCGAGCGACATTTAAAATGCATTCTGAGATCTAGAAGCCTGTTCTGACAAAAATAATACTCAAGTATTGAAAACGCTATCGTATTTATTTAGCATAAACTCCAAAAGTCAGGCCAGGTCGGATGCATGCAAAGTGTAAAGAAAACAGACTGCATATCAGAAAAGAACGTTTGCTTAATTTTGCGCTCGCTAGATCCTGATAGTGTAGAATTCAGGAAAGCCCAATGTCTCCATCGACGTATTTTGCAAAAGGACCAAATTACATATGGCACTTTGATTCTCATGACAAACTGAAGCCATATAATATTTGCATAAATGGCTGTATTGATGGCTTTTCAAGAAAGATCATTTGGTTAAATGTGTACACAACAAGCAGTGAGCCGAAGGTCATCGGAGGATACTACATGGAAACAGTGGAGAGTTTAGGTGGCTGTCCTAGAATCATTAGAGGCGACTGTGTGACAAAAAAGTCAAAATTGCGTAAGAATCAGAATCACAAACTTGCTATTTTGGAAAAAAAAACTTGAATGGCAAGATATGCTATTTTGAGGAAAAAAAGTCAGAATTCGGAATTTCCAATTACCTTAACATCAATTAAAAGAAGTTTATTTTTGAATAGCGTGGTTCATTCTGTTTAAAATCACTGTGCTTTGTCTTATGCCTTGTATGAACGGCACCTGAACATGTTCTCTGTTCAGATAATGCCTTATTTAATGCCAGATTCTCTGCCACATAATGCCAGAAGATTTGCTTTTGCTGTCTAATGATAGTGTAACAGGCTCATGAAACAAATGTAATTTTTTCTTACAGAGCATAAAAAGATTCAGTGATCAAATCAACTTCTTATCATCAGGGGAACTCATGAGTGGGGGAAATTTGTATGGCAAGCTTCGGGCTGAATTCAAGAAGTGGAGTGATCATCTTAACAGTACAAAGACATCCTGTCAGTATATTTCCAAACATGCTACAACTTTAAATTTACTGTTGTTTTTCCTTAGAGTTCTGATGAAAATGAAAAAGTCATTTAATTTCATAGGAAATCTATTTGTTTCCTAACAAGTCAGCAATACAAAAGAGTTGAGTCAGAATAACAGAGGGAGGGAACTGGTCGGCTTCAGTAGTTACAGACTGTTTGAGATGATTTTGCAAAAACATGTGGCCAATCTTAAGGAGCCATCCATTGACTTACTCAATACCGTCAAAGGTACCATCACACATCTTTGTGTTTAAAGACTTATTTAGGTTATTTTGGAGAGCTTCCATTATAAAAACAAAAGATTTAGATCACACTTAATGACAAATTTCATCTTCTTGACTTTATGCATTTCTTCCGAAGAAATCATCATCTCACAGTTCATTGATGTGGTGAGTCGGTGTTTCCGGAACTACCCTGTCCTTCAAAACCTTACTAAGGTAAATAATGCTCTTAATTGGTGGCAAAACGTGTCCATTTTTTTTCCAAGTTAAATCAAGATCCCTTTCCTCTGTACTTTATCATTTGACTTTTCCTTTTTACACATAGGACAAAATTCACAACATTCAGTCAAACCAGCAAGAAAAGACAAAGAAGAGGATCAAAGAGCAGTTTGAAATGGAAAGCATGATCTACACTCAAGATCCCATCTACTTGAAGTTCTTGAATGAGATTACAAATGAGACATTTTCAGAAGATCAGTTACCAATCTTTGACAAAAAGTGCAAGTACAGTCAAATGCTGGAGGCATATTATGAGGTACATCTTCTTAGTTTTCATTAACAAATTACAATGCAGTGCTCGTGGTGTGGAACTTAGTATCTCATTGTTTCCTTTCAGATTGTGGTGCAGCGGATGGCTGACCAACTGCCCATGATGATCTCTTTTTTCATGCTGAAGGAGACTGCTCAGCTCCTGTATACTGACATGTTGAGTTTACTGGAAAAGCCAGATGTGCGTGATCTCCTGTTTGAGGACTCTGATGTCAGCATAAGGCGCAATGACCTACGAGCGCGCCTGAAACGTTTGAGTACTGCTCAGGAAGCAATTAGCACTTTTTGTACTGAATAGAGGACATTATCTGAAAATACATATAATACACTGTATAAAAAAAATAAAAAAAAAACATTAATATCCTCTATATACTCTAAAAAAAATTAGAGTAAAAAATTTACCGTAATTTACCGTAAAAAAATACAGTAGCAAACTTTCATGGTTTTACGAGACTTAAATTTATGTTAAAACATGTTAATCTTATAATGTTTTATAAGATGACTTTCACTTAAATTTTATTAAAACAAGACAACATAAAGTTCACCAGTGATCTCAAACCCTTTATAGTGCTGCATATGTTCAACATCAATAGCTTATTTGCAATCACAAGGTTCTGATGTGCAAAATTCAGCTGGAGGGCAGGAAGTAAATAAACTACAAAAAAAAAAAAAGATTAAAAAAAGGTAAAAATTTCGAGACACAAATTTGTAAGTGTTACAGAATTACAAACTTTCTGAGAATAAACGTTTGAACCGCAAGATATATAGTTGCTATTTTGAGAAACTGATAATTTTTGCAATTACCTTAACATCAATTATAAAGAAGTTCATTTTTGAATAGCATAGTTCATTCTGTTGCTTTTGTCTTATGCCTTGAATGAACAGCACCTGAAAATGTTCTCTGTTCAGATAATGCCTTATTTACCTCAGAAGATTTGCTTTTGCTGTCTAATGATAGTGTAACAGGCTTATGAAACTAATTTAATTTTTTTTTTTACAGACCATAAAAAGATTCACTGACCAAATCAACTCCTTATCATCAGGGGAACTGATGAGTGAGGGGAAAAAATGAATCATGTGGTTCTGATGATGTGAAAATTCAGTTGGAGGGCAGAAAGTAAAGAAACAGAATGGAAGACATAGAGGAAAGTCCGTATTGTAGCGGTTTAGACAATATTTCAAAAGATAGATATAAGCAAAAAAAAATAAATAAATAAAAAAAATCACTAAATATGTTAGACGTGATCCTTATGTTATGAAGAGGAACGATTTTTCTACTGAATTGAAAGACTTGCCTGCCATCGAGGGGGCAGATATAGAGGATGTGAAGCTGCCGTCACGCTGTGTTCAGTTCTAGTCTGGTTTGTTTATATCTCTCCTGCTAGTGAGTTTAGGGCAGTATTTTTGATTTTGTCGTGATTGTGAAAAATGTCACCATGTAGGTTATTTATGCTGAATCAAGAATTGCAAAAGGAACTCACAACATCGTTCAGGAAAAAAACTGGACAGTGTAATACAATTTTTGCCTTTTCTACATGTAAAAACACTAAGGCAGGTTGAGGAGCTGACAGGAAGACGGCGTATAGCAAATCTAATGGCACTGATTAAACCCACTGCCTAATAAAATAATCACATTGCTGAGTGTTTTTGAAAGTTTTGTATTTTTAGTTTAATAATTAACATTACATTTGCTAGTATGACTCACTTGACTTGTGAATGAGCATAACTTGCACACAGCCACTTCTATGGGTGTACCCCCCCCCCCCCCCCCCGCTTCATTAAAAACCTGCGCTATACATTTAAAAGAAATGTCTTTTAATTATGTGTGTGTGTATATGTATTCCTTGTTTATCAGTTTTTTGACATTACACATTTTAGTACAGAACTAAAATACTTTCTTGACTGTTGTCATGTCATAAGCTGTCATTAGATTACTGTATGAATTTTTTATTTGTGGATGTCCCAATCAGGGTTCAGGATGTGAAATTTTGAAATAAATGTTTGTTATATATTTTGGTTGCAGTTGTGAGTGTTGGTGCTCTTTTATTTCAGTGTTTGAAATAGTTGAATGAATGTGATAACTGCCTTTACAATGTTAAATATTTAATTAATCTTAAAGAATAATGCAATGTCAGCGCAACTACTTTGAATATTAGGATTTTTGGCATAAATGTGTGAATTACAAACACTGATGTGAATACTTTTGTCATTGATAATTACAGACACTATTAAAAAATGAACTAACAAAACAGATGGCTGTTTTGGTAACTGGTTACAGTTACACTGATAGTTATGGCTAAATTGCAATGGATTAGCTAGCTAAAATATATGTGGAGTGTTACTTAGCTATTAGCCTACACAACCTTCTCATACCTCCTTCTCAGTACATGCTTTAGTTTATTCCTTTTAACGTCATTCTTTGACCAGCTGGCTGGGCAGCGGTTCTCTTCATTTCTGGTGCTACCCGTGCTCTCATTCAAACAGTACAGCACCACCCGCGTTGTTTTGGTCATACTCTTTTTGGTGATATTCTACATATTTTTCCATTTGATCAACTGTGATTTTCATGTTTCATGTTTCTCAACAACCAACCCCCCCACAAACTACGCCCCTGGGTGAAGTGAATAACATTGATTATGAAATTACAATGGCAGTTTTATGCTCTGAGCAATCTTCTGCTGGGAATCATAGCACATGGATGTTACTTTCACACGTAGCGCCTACCTAAAATTGTTGCAGACCAGGTATAGCCCTTCATGACAATGGTATTCCTTGATGGCAGTGACCTCTTTCAGCAGGATAATGCGCCCTGCCATACTGTAAAAATTGTTCAGGAATGGTACAGAAAATTAGCTCAAAAGGAAATATGAAAAATTAATTATAACTTGTTATTGCAAAAATATTTGGGTTGCACATTTTTTTTACAGTATGTGCAATTACATGTACTAACAGGCCACGTTCACACAGCAGCAGAATAAGGTTGTCATTGGTCCCACTTTATATTAAGTGGCCTTAACTACTATGTACTTACATCAAAAATAAGTACAATGTACTTATTGGGTTCATATTGAATTGCAAAACACTTTTGCTGCTATTGAGGTGGGATACGAGTAAGGTTAGGGAAAGCTTTGGTGGTATGGGTAGGTTTAAGGGTTGGGGTAAGGGTTAAGGGATGGGTCAACAGTGTAATTATAAATGTAATTACAGAAATTAATTACATATGTAATTACATGCAGGTGTTTTTAAAATATAAGTACAATGTAAAAACATGTATGTACACAATAAGTGCATTGTATCAAATGATTAATTTAAATGTAAGTACATAGTAGTTAAGGCTATTTAATATAAAGTGGGTCCTTGTCATTCCTATATTTGAATCCTTAATACAGTTTAGTTCACACACACAGTAGCCTACAGTTATTAACGGGAATGACAACCGCATTAACCAAACTCACACCCATAAATTTTTTTGACTCACAACTGCATTCTCGGAATGTTCGCACCTGGTTCGCACTGAGTGAACGGAACAGGACTGAACTAGTTGTCTGTCACGTCATAGTGCGAGAGAGCCGCTCTTCTAAGTTGTTTTGTGTGTGGTTTTACTTTTGGTAACTTACAGCGACAGATATATGAGCTGTGCGTCATCTTAAGGTGTTAGATCCAGTCACTGTTCTCCACCTCCACTGTTCTCCCGTCAGTTTTGTGTTTCTTTTCCAAATTCAAATTCCGTGTCATGCGCAAGACGTCGCAAAGGATGTGAAACACGAGTGCAACAGTTAAACACTCCGGCTATCGCGTGTTGTTTACATGCTGCTGTTGGTTAATGAAGTTTGAATGGATACACTCGCGGTTCATTCGGTCTCATGTCATGTCAAAAGTGATGAGACTTTTCAGTTTTATGGACGTCGCCATCTCTGATATTACGTTGGTCACTGTCGTTATGGTTACTACGGGCTTGACTCTCGTTACATGTTCACAGTGTTCTAGACGCTACTGTAAGTTGCTGTGTGAACGAGATATTTCGAGACTTTAATAACTTAACTTTACTATTAACTTTAATATTTTTCCATTAAAGAGCGGTACAGTACATGAGTCATTCTATGAAACAGGTGCCATTTGGGTCCCTGTTTACACAAAATATATTTATTCACAATAAACCTTATATTTTTTGTAAATATTTTATGATTTGTGCGCGTCCCTCAGTTTGACTTACCACCCCGTCACAATAACTTGTTTTATCTATAAATAATGCACTGTTCCTTTAAATGACATCTCAAAGCCGAAGTGACATTATTTGAGCCTTATAGCCACCAAGAACAAAAGCAGGCAACTATGTAAATTGGCTTGGCAACACTGTTTGGTTCATTCATTCACTCACTCACTCACTCACTCACTCACTCACTCACTCACTCACTCACTCACTCACACACTAACTATATCACTCACAACTTTTTTACTCAATTTAAATGTCTCCCCTCCCCCAGTTTTTAAAGTTTAAAACCAGTAGATCATATAGAGAAACACTTTGTCCATACCACCCCGTCACATCAGTTACCACCCCGTCACATTTACCACCCCGTCACAGGGTCATTTTGTTAAAAGTTTATGGAAAGAAAATGAAATATTGCATAAATTAATATTGAATGATGTTCTTGTTGTGTGGACTAATCAGATAAATTTAACTTTATTTGTATTTTTAAGTGAAATCATTTTTCAGTACAAACAATGAGGCCATTGAAACATCAAAATCATATTTCAAGATTAAAAAAAATTATTAAATTACAGACTTTCTATTGATGGTTTCCAAAAAAGGGACATTTTACTATTAGGAAAACATTAGATTTTAAAAATCTATTTCTTGTTTTACTACTCCAATGGCATACATATTGTCCGTGACGGAGTGGTACAAGAATGGCTTCCTTGCCTGAATAAAAAGGATAATATTAATAAAGATTTTGTGCCTGAGGTGGGAAAATATGTTTTTTGGAGGATTAACATATCTTTCAAGTTGTAGGTTTGTTTAAAAAAAAGTTTGTTCTTAAT
This sequence comes from Megalobrama amblycephala, assembly GCF_018812025.1. Classification (NCBI taxonomy): domain Eukaryota; kingdom Metazoa; phylum Chordata; class Actinopteri; order Cypriniformes; family Xenocyprididae; genus Megalobrama; species Megalobrama amblycephala. The sequence goes on from NC_063058.1 coordinate 19,951,189, forward strand.
GAAAATGTTGAAAAATGCAAAGTGGAAATGGCACCCGTTTCATAGAATGACTCACATGTGTGATTGGCAATAGTTGCCCACGGGCAGAAGCAACATGGCCAAAAAATGAAATGTTTTGCATGAAAGAAATGTTTCTGATCCTGCCCTTCAGATACTAGGCACACCCATATGCACACAATGTATACTGATTCAAGCAAATATTATGAAAATGTCTGAAGTCTTTAATGCATGCCTGCTTTTTAAATTCTTATCTTTTATGGCTTTGTTTCAAAACTTTTGCCATACACTATAAATTACAAGCTTTACTCACCCTCAAGCAATCCTAGGAATATATGACTTTCTTGTTTCTGACGAAGACAATCAGAAAATATTAATAAATATCCTCCTGATTCATGGCAGTAATGCGTTATCAAATGAGTATGAGCTGAACAAAGTGTTTTAATCCATCCATCATAAACCTATTCCATGTTATTCCAGTTAAGTATCCTGCTTCCGCCAGACTGATTTCCGTATTCTTCAGAAAAGCTTACGCTGTACATCCTACGCCTTTCCTATAACTGACGCGACGCCAGTTCCGTTTTTATGTAATTGTCTGGCGGAAGCGGGATATTTAACTTCATAACTTGTTAAATATGGATTTTTGTTTTTACACAAATGCATAATTTTGCTTAAGAAGTCCGTTATTAACCTTCCAGAGCCGTGTGGAATATGTTTATTATGGAAGTGGATGGAGACACTTTGTTCAGCTCATACTGGTTTGGTAACGTATACTGTCATTATAAAGCTTAGATGTGTCAGGATATTTATTAATATTTCTCAGAATGTCTTCGTCAGAAACAAGAAAGTCATATATACCTAAGATGGTTTGAGGGTGAGTAAAGCTTGGACTAATTTTCATTTGAAAGTGAACTAACCCTTTAAGTCTGACACAGAATGTTTGTCTTTGTCTTCATTAACCAGTTCATTCTGAAAGGCTAAAATATGGTCCACACCGAGATTCTTTGCTTACAGAGGTGTCACAAAGAAGAGTGTGAAACCTCTTTTATTTGTACATCTCTCTCTTTCATCAGTGGCATGAAGTGGCTTGTGATGGGCCAATTACAAAACACTGCTTCGGAGCTTTACGTATCGAATCAGCGGTTCGGAGCACCAAAGTCACATGATTTCAGCAGTTAAGCTGTTTGATAGGAGATCCGAATCACTGATTCGATTCGTAAAGCTCTGAACCAGTGTTTTGAAATCGGCTTTCACAAGATATTGTTGAAAAGTCGTTTTGTTTTTTGGTGCACAAAAAGTATTCTCGTCACTTTATAATATTAAGGTAGAACCACTGAACTCACATGAACTGTTTTAAATATGTTTTTAGTACCTTTATGGATCTTGAGATTTACAATGGCATTGCTGGCAATAAAGGCCTCATTGAGCCATCGGATTTTATCCAAAATATCTTAATTTGTGTTCTGAAGATGAACGAAGGTCTTACGGGTGTAGAACGACATGATGGTGAGTAATTAATTACATTATTTTAATCTTTAGGGTGAGCTAACCCTTTAATTTAGGTTTTTACTCACATGTAAACATTGATCAGCGAACATAAGCAGAAGCTGAACCGAACTTGAATAATGCACAAGAAACTCACATGTGCTGCATAACAAATGAGGTTCATTCTCGTGTGTCACACAACACATGTTCTTGTGTTTGAGCTTCTGAAAGAGGTTTATTCTTGTGGTTATTTAGGTTCGGTTGAGCTTCTGCATATGGACTAAACAGCTTGATTCATATGGATTAGTTTTCTGATCTCTTTCCGATCAGTTTTGAAATGGCGATAGGATGGAATATTATTTTCAAACTTTTGTTTATGAATAAAGAATTTGCCATATAAAATAAAGAAATTAACAATGTACTCAAGGGGTCTATTTTTGTCATCAGTATAATAAAAAATAATGTCTTTTAGACTGAAAGAATGAGTAACAGAATGAATGAGTGGCAGAATTTAATATATAGGAGCCAAGGTCAGACCAAAATTGCTTGGATATAGGGCAATCATAAAATAGATGTGCAAATGTCTCCTCTGGTAGTTTACAAAAAGCACATGAGCTGTCAATGTCCAGATATTTAGAAATATTAGAGTTAACAGGATATATTTTATGTAAAATTTTGAAATGTATTTCTTTAGCTTTATTGGATATGCAGTATTTTCCTGATAAAAGCCATGCCTTTTTCCAATCTATATCTTCTACCAAAGATCTCCAATAGAACTTTCCTCTTGGAGATTTTTTTTCTTGAATTGAAAGATCTGGCATACGTGTCTTTGGTACATTTCTTGCCCAAAAGATCAAGATCAATGTAAATTGTATTGTGACTGTTCTGCTTAGATTATAGGGAGTGGCTTTTAATAAGATGAATTAACCTTGGTGAGATTGCTTTAATCACTGTGGTAAACTCTTTGAGTTATCAGGAAATTGTGGTAAGTCATAAATCGCTCATATAAAAATTGCTCAAGTAAAAAGGTTACCTGAGTCATCAAATAAAGACAGAATACCGTTAATATTATTTTGAAACCACCTGGGGAAAAATAAAGATTTATTTTTGACAGCGATATCACTGTTATTCCATTTATGAGGTGAAAAACTATGAACATAACACAGCTTCCAAGAAAGGGACATTGCTGATTAAATTTGGACAAGGTAATAGGTAGTTTAGAAGGTAAATAATTACAGTTTAAAATAAAGCAATTTTTTCAAATATTTGGTTGGGGATAAAATACCAAATCGACCTTGGATTGGCAAGACATCTTTTAAGCCAATTCATTTTAAAGATATTTATCATGTCAGAAAAATCTGAAAAAAAAAAAAAAAAAACGTGCCATAGGGTGCCCCGTCTCTGAGTCAGGAGGTCCTTCCTCAGAGGAATCGGCCAGGGAGGGGCTGTCGCGAGGAGTGTGAGGTCCGAGAACCAGGTCCGAGTGGGCCAGTACGGCGCCACTAACAAGACCTGCTCCCTGTCCTCCCTGACCTTGCACAAGAGTTGTGCGAGAAGGCTCACTGGGGGAAATGCATATTTGCGCAGACCCTGGGGCCAGCTGTGTGCCAGGGCATCCGTGCCGAGCGTGCCGCCGGTCAGGGAATAGAACCACTGGCAGTGGGCAGTTTCTGGGGAGGCAAACAGGTCTACCTGGGCCTCGCCGAAATGCTGCCAAATCAGCTGAACCGCCTGGGGGTGGAGCCGCCACTCGCCCGCAAGTGGAGGCTGCCGTGACAGCTCGTCGGCTGCATGGTTGAGCACACCTGGGACATGAGTGGCCCGAAGGGACCTCAGATGCTTCTGACTCCACAACAAGAGATGGCGGGCGAGTTGCGACATGCGACGGGATTACCTTGATGGTTGATGTACGCAACGGCCGCAGTGCTGTCCGAGCGGACAAGTACGTGCTTGTCTGACAGCAGCTCCTTGAAGCGGCCCAGTGCAAGACGTACTGCTAGCAACTCCAGGCAATTGATATGCCAATGCAGCTGAGGCCCCGTCCAAAGACCCGACACTGCATGCCCGTTGTACGTGGCCCCCATCCCGTGGCAGAGGCGTCTGTGGAGACCACAGCATGCCTGGACACTTGTTCGAGGGGTACTCCGGCCCGCAGGAATGAAGGATCCGACCACCGGATGAGGGTGCGACGGCAGCTCGGTGTCACGGGGACACGGAGCGTGCCGCGCTGCCACGCCCATCTCGGGACCCGGCCGCGGAGCCAGTGTTGAAGCAGCCTCATATGGAGCAATCCGAGCGGCGTTACCGCGGCTGCAGATGCCATATGCCCCAGGAGCCTCCGAAATACTTTCAGTGGGGCCGCTGTCCTGCGCTTGAGTGTGCTCAGGCAGGTCAACACCGACTGGATGCGTTCCTCGGTGAGGCGCGCAGTCCGGGCGACCGAGTCTAGCTCGAGACCGAGACAAGAGATCCTCTGCCCGGGGGAGAGTTGCTCTTGTCCCAGTTGACCCGAAGCCCCAACCGGCTGAGGTGAGCTAAAACCATATCCCTGTGTTCGCACAACTGCGCTCGCGAGCTGGCCAGGATCAACCAGTCGTCAAGGTAGTTGAGAATACGAACGCCTTGTTCCTTGAGGGGAACAATGGCCGCCTCCGCAACCTTCGTGAAGACGCGGGGCGACAGGGCCAGCCCGAAGGGTAGGACTTTGTACTGATATGCTCGACCCTCGAACGCAAACCATAGAAAGGGTCTGTGGCGAGGCAGAATCGAGACATGAAAGTACGCGTCCTTCAGGTCGATCGCTGCAAACCAATCCCGGGGACGGACGCATTCGAAAACGCGCTTCTGCGCATCTTGAACAGCAACTTGTAAAGGTACCGGTTCACAGATCCAGGATTGGCCATAGCCCACCGCCCTTTTTGGTACAATGAAGTAGGGGGCTGTAAAACCCCGACTTCATATCGGCTGGAGGGACCGGCTCGATTGCATCCTTCGCCAGGAGGACAGCAATCTCCGCCCGGAGAACAGGTGCGTTGTCCAGTGACACCTGAGTGTAGTGGACACCCCTGAAAACCGGGGGACGCGGGGCGAACTGAATCGCATAGCCGAGTCTGATGGTACGAATGAGCCAGCTGGACAGGCTGGGGAGCGCTATCCACGCTTCCAGACACCGAGCCAGCGGGACCAAAGGCACCACAGACGCACCGGGGGTGGGGCAGCGAGGCAGAGTACGGGGACCCGACTCGGACGGCATGGGAGCGGCCCGGAGTGTGGTCAGACTCTGCGAGGCAGCAGTGCGTATGGGAGACGGTGCACGGGGCGCGACCTGCACCATCACACTGCCACCTGCTGGCGATGTGAGGGGGGCTGCGCGTGACAAGGCAGGGCCTCGCACGCTGACAGCCGCAAGCAGAGTACGGGGACCCGACTCGGACGGCATGGGAGCGGCCCGGAGTGTGGTCAGACTCTGCGAGGTAGCAGTGTGAATGGGAGATGGCCAGAGGCCTGCGCTATGACCTGCATCATGCGTAGCTCAACCCTGACTCAGAACTACCCACATGCAATGAGTGCTTTGGCCTACCACGGAACGGACTTGCCGGGGGCCAAGACCCATGCAGGGCAGAGGTGGTGTGCCTGTAGCACTGCGACCCCACCCTAAAGGGTAGTGAGATAGAAAAAACTTGTAATGCAGATTATGGCCCCCTTGGCGTTCCATATTTAACACCAAAGAGGCTACAAAACTGCCAAGTTTTTCCATGCACGTCCGGACACAGGGGGCGGGGCAAGGCGAGTGCGCGTCACACAACGCCCCCAGGGGCCCGGGAAAGCATGGTTGTCAAGTCTGAATCTGATTCAGCATGAGCACATCACGACTGTGGGATGCTCAGCATCATCTTCATTTTCAGAGCCCAACAATACTCTCTCCAATGTAGCAGTCGACATCTGATCCTCTGCTGGAGCTCCGACTAAGACGCTAGGTCCCTCATGAGAAGGACCAGCAATCCAAGCAGAAGCTACCAGCCATGTTGGACAGTGAACGTGGTCGTCCAACTGGACGACACACGGCGCACTGGGCGCCGACGTGGCCATGTTTTATTAAACATGAACCACCCACGGACATAGTCATAACATGTTTGCGATGCACTAGAGGAGTGGGGGGCCCACGGAGAATGGCTCGGCGGGTATAGCCCCATTGTGATCCTCTGGTCACCCAGGCTTATTAACCAAAGTAGTATTTTTCTTATTCAGAAAAATAAACTAGATCGGGGAATAAGTGAGGGGACTCCACCTCATTAAAGGCGCTTGAGTCTCGACCATGCATCTAGAGCGCCAGACGACGCGCAGGGTTGCCATGGCAACGCACGCTGTCAGCCGGCAGCTCGACGGCACACGGCGCGCTGAACGCTCAAGCCCTTACGAGAAAGGCGAGACAAACAATGCGCCGACGTGGGCATATTCTCATAAGAGAATATGAACCACCCACAAACACAGTCTCAGCACGCTAAGCAGACATGAGAGAAAGTGATTGTGGCCGTCAGTGAGGATAGGAAACGACCGCCTCCAGAAACGCACAGACAGAATGACGTCTTGAAAAAGACGCAGTGTCTGTCTGTGAAGCTCTTTTAGAAGGGGAAGAGTCAGCTCTCTCGTGCTGAAGCACACAGGGAGTGACGCGATGTGTTCAGGTACACCACTCCCCGAACACACCGGGAGGAACCAGCCCAAATCGCAACATACAACTGCGTTTTATATGGGAATTCAGTTGCTGTTAAAACAGCAGTTGAGAGCTTAAGCTCAGGCTCCCCGGGAAGCTCGCGACCTCGCTGTTGTTCCTTAACGCCAACACAAACAGACGCTGAATCTCCAAGGCTGTTTAGTTTCACTCTTGTGAAGTCTGAAGCTGGACACCAACTGTTGGCTCCGAAGCGAAAGACAGAGTGCGATTGCATCTGCTTCCTATTTATATACACCTGTCGGAGGCGGTGCGCATTATGCAAATATCGCACGCCAATTCCATTGGCTTGTTTTAGTTCACTCGAAGCTGATAGGGCTCTCTAGCGATATCCCAATTCGTCGGTCACTACTGACGTACGTCGAACGTGACCGACTGAAAGGGAAACCAATATCTCCTTCTGCTCTGCTTTTAGAGAGCACCTCTTTTTTAATTTATGAGACTTATTTTTCCAAATGAAATCTAAAAAAATCTTTTTGACTTCTTTGGCAATTCTGTTCTCAACAAATAAGGATAAAGATGGATATACAAAATGAGAAAGACATTCTGCCTTTGATAGTAGGACTCTACCAAATATCGACAGGTGCTGCTGTATCCAGATATTAAGAATATTTTTAGATTTAATTATCCTAGCTGAAAAGTTTAAGTGTTGTCTTGCCAGAAGATTTTTAGTAATATAAATACCTAGGTATTTCACTGTGGACACACATGCTTTTGACACACGTTTCATCTTTTAAGAATAACGTGGTATTGTCTAACTGTGAAATTTTAATTTTCCTCCCGAAAACAGAAATTTCTTTCAGTTCTTGATTCTGAACAATGCTCACAGATAACTTAGGAACTAATAAAAATAAAAAAGGAGAAATAGGGCAACCCTGCCTAACACCATGCTGTACATCAAAACTATGAGAAGTGTCAAAATTAATAACAACAGAACTGTTTATTCCTTTATAAAACGTAGAAACAACTTAAGTGATTTTAAAAGAAAACTGTATTCAATCGTTGGCTTTGTAAAAATCAAGAAAGAGAATAAGACCATGAGAGTGCATGGAATCTGCATAATCCAACAAATTCAGGATATTCTTGTAGAGGGTTGAATTGGTTCCATTTGTAGTAAACAAATGTGGGTACTTTTTTATAATAGTTTGAGAACTCAAGCTAAAAAATTTCAGCAAGTTATAGGTGCTGAAGCAAAAAGTGTTACAACCATCCCCGGTCTCCCCACATGAGCTTGTTATCAGGCCTGATACTGATATGGAACCATTAACAAGAGCCAACCTGTCTGACTTGTTCAATCTGTGTCTACTGGAATTTACATAATGGGTGTGACACACTTTAAATACAGTCTTGCAAACTTTTTTTTATTATTATTTCTCATCAGTATCACTACAAACACACTGTTTGGGTAAAACCTGAATTATATAAGAGGCATCCAAAAGGAAGGACATTATCAAATATTCTTAGAACTAGAATTTTTTTTCTCTTTTTATTTTCCAGAAAATGTCCACTTATGATGATGAAGATAGTGATAGTTCTCAGTACGATAGTTCTCAGGATGAAAGGTTGGTATAAATTCTATTTATATTATTATTATACTATTGAAATTGAAATAGTCAATATGTTGTTAATTTATTTGGAAACAAATATTTCTATGGTTTTAGAAGCCTGGCTTATGTCATGTTATAAGCTCTGGATTAACAAAAATAGAAAAGTACATTTATTTACAAGACAAGTCAACTTTATTAATGCAGTGCAGTTAAGTGTACTATTAGGAAGAAGCAAATAAAATGGAAATAAGCAAATTCAAACACTGATACATACATCGGGTGTCAGAGAGCTGGAGCTGTTAAGTACATACTTTTATTGTACACCTTACTTTGAAATAATTAATAATAACAACAATTGTAATTGTAAGTATACATATCACCGTGGCAGCTTTGTAGTTTAATCAATTATATAATAATAGTCTATAATAAATATTTTTTTTCATGCTTAATTTGTGTTCGTAACAAGTGCACTTTCTTTTATGTATTAATTTTATCATAAAACTTTCCTGTCCAAGCAAAGTTTTGTGCTTATATAAGATATAACAAAAGGCAGATGATAAGATGAACGCATTACCTAAATTAGATTTTTTAATATTAATAAAAAAAAAACTTAATATTAATAAAAAAAAAGAAAACTGAAACAGTGTGGAATAACGAACTGTATGAAGGTCAAATTATGCCAAAAAGATTTGTATGCGCAGGGTAAAATTTGTGAAGGTGTACATAATGTTGCAAGTGTAAATTAAATTTACATCCACAAAAAAAGCTTTGTAAAGGTATAAATCACCTTTCAAGTGTAAGAAAAAAAGATTTGCAGCATTTTACTGTTTTTTAGTAAGTGTAATTCATGTATTGTAATTTCGGGAAACACCAAATTGTTGAACTATGTTAGTAATGACAGAACTTGTGATGTTAGTTGGCTAACAATGCTTTTGGGAAACCAAGAAGTTTGATTACTGTTTTTACATTGCGGTTAGTGTAATCAGTGTTTTAGAAATAAAATGTAATTTTTTATCTTTAAAGGCAGGAAAGGCAGGAAAGGCGGGAAATGAAGGGAGAGGTTCACAGTCATTTTGAGCAGACTATTCGTCCATACATTGATCTGATTGACACTCTGCGGTCAGTTGGTGTGGAGAAGGACCTGGCATTACCGACTATTGTAGTGATCGGAGACCAGAGTTCTGGAAAAAGCTCTGTGTTGGAAGCGCTTTCTGGAGTTGCATTACCAAGGGGAAGCGGTGAGGACTGGTTTTAATGACTTATTTTTTATATCATTTTAATTCATTATAAAAAATATTTAAGTAAACTTCACACAAGGTTATAGAATTAACTAATAGGTTATAATAAATCCATGTACTGTAAATGAACAGAGAAATCTAGACATGTGTCTTACTTCATTCTGATATTAAAATGCAAGTGTAGGTGAGATTAGTCAAAAACAAATGAGAAGAAGTGTTTCGATAATACAATATCAGCAATCACAGACATTTGGACGGGATTCGCTTTCTAGACATTGATCCGATCAAAATCCACGTAAAAACAACTAATATTTAACAAAAGAAAATGACATGTATGGGTAGCGCAAATATGACTGTTAAGCCCCGCCCCTCACTTCCGTTCTGTGGCTGCGGTTCTGAAACATATTTTTTCTTCAGATCTACCTAAAGCGATTGTTGCATTATGCGCCCCACCAGGTGGTATAAATAGGGAAGCAGATGCACTCTGTTTTTCGCTGAGGAGACAACCTTAAGTCTGCACTACAGCAAGGGCACAGGAAATGTGGTGATGGGATGTACATCTCCGTTCCCTCCTTCAGGGAACAAGGGTTACATACGTAACCGAGACGTTCCCTTTCAGTCGGTCACGTTCGACGTACGTCAGTAGTGAACAATGAATTGAGAACCCAAATAAAACGCCGTAGTTACTGACCCCTTCCAGCAGCTAGCGTAAGCTCCAGCCACCCGGCGCACCTGGGGGCCGGCTTAAACTGAGGCAGTCTACTGCTGTTCCGCAAGATCCACTACAGTAAGACTTAGACAACACTGGGGAAGCGAACCCATAGGGGACACTGCGGAGGCCACAACCTACCCTGCAGAGGAGGAATTTACGTGGAAATACATATATGGACTGGCTGTGGGCAGTATGAGTATTGAGTCCCTGGGATGGCTCCAGCCTAGATATAAGGGGAAAACTCATCTGACAGGTGACAGCAGAGCTGGCTCTGTTAAGAGAAAGACACGGGCTCACCATGGGGAGTTTGTCCGTGGACAGTACACATATGGGACCACTCACATGGAGGGGTCAAGACATATGGCACCCAGCCAAACATCAACGTCGGTGACGGACGTTTGGCCTGGCATCAGACACTCCGCAATGTCCGAGCCACAAGGGGAGGCAGAAGAACTCGACAGGTTTCGCCAAGCGGGGAACTCTACTAGAGTAATGGATGCAGGTATCCGGCCATGGGGCGGGAATGGCATTGCAAGCCAACACTAGAACGGGTTCTTCGCGTTTACCGGCTACCGGAAGCAAGTACACGGGAAGATACCAGTTCCACACGAAGGCTATAGAATCTAGCGAACATGTTGGGTGTTGCCCAGCCCGAAGCTCTACAGACATCTGTCACCGAGGCACCATGCGCCAGCGCCCAGGAAGAGGCATCTCCCCTAGTTGAGTGAGCTCTTAACCCGAGCAGGCAAGGCACGCCTTGGGACTGATAAGCCAAGGCAATGGCGTCCACTATCCAGTGGGTCATCCTCTGCTTGGAGACAGCCTTTCCCTTCTGCTGGCCTCCGTAACAGACAAAGAGCTGATCTGAGGTCCTAAAGCTTCGCATTCTATTCATGAACAGGTGCAGAGCACGGATGGGACAGAGCAAAGCCAGGACTGGGTCTGCCTCCTCCGAAGGCAGAGCTTGCAGGTTCACTACCTGATCTCTGAAGGGAGTGGTAGGAACCTTGGGCACATATCCAGGCCGAGGTCTCAGGATAAAGTGAGAGTCACCTGGCCTGAATTCCAGGCATGATTCGTCGACCGAAAATGCGTGCAGGTCCCCTATCCTCTGCAAAGGCTCGAAGGGATGACCCCGGAGAAATGTAAGTACCAGGGAGAGATCCCAAGAGGGTATAGAGGAAGGGCGAAGCAGATTCAGTGTCCTCGCCCCCTCAGGAACTTGATCAGTTCGTGCTTCCCCAACAACTTACCTTCAACTGCATCATGATGTGCAGCAATAGCGACAACATACACCTTGAGGGTGGAGGGAGACAGGCTTCGCTCTAAGTCCTCTTGCAGGAAGGAAAGCACAGACCTCACCGAACATGATTGGGGGTCCTCTTGGTGAGAGGAACACCATTCGACGAACAAGAGCCACTTCAACGCATAGAGGTTCCTTGTGGAAGGAGCTCTAGCGGAAGTGATAGTGTCTACAACCGACTGGGGAGATCACTTAGAACCTCCGCGTCCCATCCAGGGATCACACATGAAGTTTCCACAGATTGGGACACAGGTGCCAGAGGGTGCCCCATCTCTGAGTCAGAAGGTCCTTCCTCAGAGGAAAGGGCCAAGGAGGTGCTGTCGCGAGGAGTGTCAGATCCGAAAACCAGGTCCGAGTGGGCCAATACGGAGCCACTAGCAAGACCTGCTCCTCGTCCTCCCTGACTTTGCACAGGAGCTATGCGACAAGGCTCACTGGGGGAAATGCATATTTATGTAGGCCCCGGGGCCAGCATCTCGGTGACACGGCCGTGAAGCCAGTGTTGAAGCGGCCTCATATGAAGCAATCTGAGAGGTGTGACTGCTGCTACAGATGCCATATGCCCCAGGAGCCTCTGAAAAAGCTTCAGTGGGGCCGCTGTCCTGTGCTTAAGCATACTCAGGCAGTTCAAGAGTGACTGGACCCGTTCCTCAGTGAGGCGCGCTGTCTGGGCGACTGAGTCCAGTTCCATACCGAGATAAGAGATCCTCTGCCCGGGGGTGAGTTTGCTCTTGTCCAAGTTTACCCGAAGACCCAACCGGCTGTCTATTAATCTGATTCTCTATTTAAATGGCTCAAATTTTGAAGTTGATGAAGTTAATGTTAAGAAGTATCCTCCTCATCCAGCCCCATCGGAAACACACAAGGCCTCATCAACTCACCTCAAGCCGGTTCTCTCCACATATCGCTCCAATGGATCCACCCATTTCTATTCTCCTGCACTTCCCCAAGTCCTCAGTCCAACGATAAAGATGGCCGCCATACCAGAGCCTCATCGCAAGATGGCCACCACCCCAGAGCCTCATTGCAAGATGGTCGCCATCCCAGAGACTCGTCACAAGATGGCCACGACCCAAGAGCCTTGCACAAGATGGCCGCCACCATGCATGAGCCCTCAGTCAAGATGGCCACTTCACTTGTGCCTATAGGCCTGTTAGTGGAGTATGAGGGGATGTCCTGGGGCACAGAGATGGCTCCTGTCCTCGAGTCAGCTCCAGACTCCGCTCGAGTCCCTGAGTCAGCTCCAGACTCCGCTCCAGTCCCAGAGTCAGCTCCAGACTCCGCTTCAGTCCCAGAGTCAGCTCCAGACTCCGCTCCAGCCCAGAGCCAGCTCCAGACTCTGCTCCAGCCTCTGAGCCCACTCCAGCCCACGAGCCCGCTCCAGCCAATACTCATTGATCCATTTGACTGTGTCTGTGATCTTTAATTTGCACGTCAGCAGTAGATCGCACGCAAAACTTGCCACTCCCATCGGCGCATTTGTGGAATTGTGCTCTCACGCTAATTTGCCCCGTTTAGCAAATCTGGCCTTTAAAGTATACTTTTATACACTAAAATGTGGGACAAATTTAGTCCAAAGTAGAATTGAAACTGTACACTTACAAGTATACTTCTAGTACATTGATATTAGTATGTATACTTACTAAAAAAATATACTTAAATACAATTGAACTTTACTTAAGTATACTTATTAAAATTAGCTTTAAGTATACTTATTTTCCGTAAGGGGTGTCATGTTTTCTGTTTTCGCATTTGCACTGCTTTTGCCAGTGCATGTCACTGATGTGTCAACGTCATGTCCACCTAGTCTGTTGCTTTGCTAAGTAATAACTACAAGAAAGTTTCTCATTATTATTATGAGTAACAAGTCATTATTACTACAAATTTTCAGATTGTTATAAATGTAAAGTCATAATTACAAGAAAGTTTATTATAATGAGATATGAAGTCATAATTATGTGAATCGAAACGTAACCTCTTGACTATTCAAACTGATTGCTCATTTTAAGATAATGATTTCTTTAATCAGACCTACACAATTTTCCACTGTTAGTTTTCTTCTGATTGTTAACTAAACTGTTTTCCTTAGGAATTGTCACCAGATGTCCATTAGAGCTGAGGCTGAAGAAGGTAACAAGTGGAGTCAGCTGGAAAGCGGTTTTAACTTACCGTAAGAAGAAAACTGATTTTGTGGATTAATCATTAGTTGCACAAGATTAGAAAAACTCTTTTGTTTTCTTAACTTGAAGGTTTAATCTTACAACTGAATTTAAAACATGTTGCAGGTCCTAAAGAACATTCAACAAATGAGAGGAAATTTGAATTTGGAGATCCTTCAAAAGTTGAACAACATGTTACAGAAGGTTAGTAAAACTGCATTTTGTTAAGTGTTATGAATAAGCATAAAACTACACAGTTCACAATATTTATAATAGCTATTAACTAATAAATATTATTCTTTATATTTTTCAGTATTGGATGAAACATCTTTCAACAGGTCTATTATCTTTGTGTCTAACATTTAGGTTACTGTTTTTAAAGTACAATGTGTGTTTTAAGCCAAAAAAATGTACATAAATGCATATTTAAATGTTTAAGTACTGAAATATTTTTCATTTTATTTACATAATTTACATCTAATTTAATCATACCAAATTAGTGTTGGTTGTGCTCAAAAAGTGGTATACATTTTTAGTTACAACAGCCTCTTTACAATGGCTTGTTATTGCAGTTGATGGACAGCATTTCTGAATTGGCCTTAAGAGAGGATATTTATGACAATGAAAGTGCTAAAAAGAAGAGCTTCAGGCTCTAAGACAAATCTATGTCATAATTCATGCTGCATTTAAGGACACACACACACACACACACACACACACACACACACACACACACACACACAGTAATGCATTATTAACATTCTAGTAACTACTATTAACCAACAAGAAACTCTAATTTATAAATTAGTAAGTAATAGTGCTCAGTTGAATGTGGTAGTTCACTATTAGCTAATCAGTAACTACTATTTTTTTCATACCTCCCAGAGAAATACTAAGAACTACTATATACAGGTTCATAATTAACATGAATGATGCATAAATGTATAATTAATTCTAAAGTAAAGGTGATGGTAACCCACTAGTAATGCCTGAAGTATTACCAAATCCTTCAGAAGGAATTACTAATTATTTGGATCAATATTCGAAAGTGAGAAACATGATAACTACTGGAATCATTGTAAACTTTTGAGGTATTGGATAGTAATAACTCAAGAGTTACTACATAATTCTAAAGGAACTATGAATTACACTGAACAAAATTATAAACGCAACACTTTTGTTTTTGCCTGCATTTTTCATGAGCTGAACTCAAAGATCTAAGACTTTTTCCTATTCTGTGTATAAGGCACACCTGTGCAATAATCATGCTGTCTAATCAGCATCTTGAAATGCCACACCTGTGAGGTGGATGGATTATCTCAGCAAAGGAGAAGTGCTCACTAACACAGATTTGTGAACAATATTTGAGAGAAATAGGCCTTTTGTGTACATCAGTGGTTCTCAACCTTTTTTGGGTCAGCGCCCCCTATCCATTATCCAGGTCCCTTACCGCCTCCCACCCCCCCACACAAAAAAAGGGTTAAATGTCTTTATTGAAAGTATGCTGATTATTATTCTGTTTTAATAATAATAATAATAATAATATGTATTATTCACATCCGTGTTTTCCTATTATTATTCATATTATTATTATTATTAATACTAAATCTGTAACTTTTTTGTAGTTAAAATGTACCAAATTTATATAATCGGTGAGTACATCATGAATCCATTTTCCAAACCGTGTTTTTGTCTTATCCTGAATAACTATGGATCACCTATAAGTGTTTATATTGGGACCTTTTTAGACTGGTTCGAGTCGGCACCGCTGCGGTACAGTAGCCTACCTGCACAGTACCAAGACACCTGCAATTTTGTTTATTTACCGCTAGAGCTCCAAAAGTTACAGATTTCATATATAATTAAAAAGCATGTCACTGAAAGCCAAATAACAGATTTGATTTGACTGAACAGTGGCAGCCCTTAATTTGTGCTGGAACAAGCTGGATCCGGCACCTCATTTGGGGGATCCCCCTCTCATATAACAACAAAAGTGGTCCATGCCGTGTTTTGTGTTTTCCGACACATAAGCAACATATAAAGCAGTGGCCGTCAAACTTTTTTTTAAAGAGCGACCTCTTTTTTTTTATTATTGACACGACCAAATCAAGTCAAGCCAAGCATAAGAATACTCAAATCTATAATATACATATATAGAACAAGAATAAAAACTTATAAAAGTAGAGATAAAACTTAATTTGAAGCTAAACTTAAAGTAAAAACCGGTGTTCTCATGCAGCCTACCTCTCGTTCGGCACAAATTGAAGTGTTTCCATATTAGCGATGTATTTGGATGCTGAACTTTTATTTATTATGTAAAATAGGATTTGTACTTCACTCCCATTTCAATATCAATGAAAAAAATCATCCTCTTCACATGAGCAAAAATGTGCTAGGACCAGTTTCAGCGGTGGTCACGCTGAATGGCACATATTTAAAATGAGCAGTGTAATTTGTTATATGTTTGGCTGACTTTATTTTATTTTGATAATGAACAGGCTGCGATGTCAAGTTTGCAGAATATGTTGTGTGCGCATGCGCAATTGCTTCAACTGTTTCCTTATACCAGCAGAAACAACTTAAATACTCCGTAATTTACAGATATGAGTAAGACATTATTCGATACTGCGAAGTTTACTTTTATACACTCACACTAAAAACAGAACATTGTGCTTTTGCAAAATAAAGAAAACAGGATGCGCTTTTTGCCATCTCAGTTTCCTTTCCTTGAACTTGTTTGTGGAGCGCCGTGCCTAACAAAAATGAATCAAACTCAGCAGCATAGGCTACTTTTTTCTTTTGCTTTGTTAATCAATTAAGTCAAATATATTTTGTTTATTTATTCATTTTAGACTATGCTTTTATGAAAACATTTTTTTATATAAAAAAACTTACACAAACTGATTCCTGTCAACCCATTTTTTAAGTCTCGTGACACAGGGTTTGAAAACCAAACTTCAATGTTTTATATAAACTATAGACATATAAACTTCGATGACGATGTTTTCTGAAACTTATGCGTGCAAGTCGCATGCTTCGCATTATGAAGCGAACTTGTGACTTCAGAGAGAGCTGAATGCTGTGAGGAGACGCAGAAGAACTGATGAAATACGGATGATTAAACACGTATATGCCCATACACTGGCAGTCTCCACATGAATGCGCTCGCGCACAAAATGACTTCGAGTTTAAACATCTGGGGCCATATTCACAAAACATCTTAAGGCTAAAAGTAGCTCCTAACTTGCCGATTTAGGAGAAACTCTTAAAAATAATGGGTGTGTCAGTCCTAATTTTAGGAGTCCTAAATTTTTGCTCTAAGAGTATTTCACAAAGCATTTTAGTGCTAAAACTAGCTCCTAAGTCTGTGAAACGTTAGGAGTAGTCAAGAGGACTCCTAAGTCACTAAGACCAAATCACAAACAGTCCTAATCCACCCAAAGACACTGAACACCATTGAAGCAATAGTGATAGAGCCTTGGGTGTTGAACCTTTTCTTCACAAATGCAATACATTTTGATTTATAGATTTGAATCTACAATGAGGCGCCAAAAAAAATCTTTAACAAATAAATAAATATTGTTTGATTACCTGTGCCAGTGGTTTTCATGAGTTCACACTTACAAATGATTGAATAGAGTAAAATATATATAGATATATATATATATGTATTAACTGTATATACTAGTTAACTGTATATACTAGTTTAATTAGTGACACTTAGCCTACATTTTAAAACCTTTATGGCAACAATATGGCAACATTTTATTTTGACTATGGCAACATTTGTATTTTAAAACCTTTATTTTAATATGGAAACATGACACCTCATTCTACAATATTTCTATGATTAAATCGCTGACTTCTCCCCCATCAGCCAATCACTGTGTGTTTACTCCATAGCAATGAGGTCAACCCCGCCCTTACTCTTAGCTTAAGACTTCAGTCTATTCCTTAGTAAAAGTTTGTCTCAGCAGCTTTGTGAATAGGTTTTAAGAGAAAACTCTTAGCTAAGAACTTTTACTGCTATTTAGGAGAACTCTTAGTGGTAAGATAAAATGTTTTGTGAATACGGCCCCTGAATTCTATGTCTATAGGGCTGTGTTTGTCAGACTTTGTTGGGCCTAATGCATAATGCCATGGTGTTCTACGAACACAAATGGTCACTATACCAATAAATGGTTTCCATCACCTTAACACACATTTGAACTAACGCAAAACTCAAAATAATCTGCGTCTGCGCACTGAATTTTTTTGATAAATCTAACATTATTATGGCTATTATATTATGAATGGAAGAATAGGAATGCAGGATTTGTTGTGACCTTATAAACTGAAAGAATAAGGAATAGCATAAATCAATTTAATTAAAACATAAAAATGTAAATTAATAAATAATTTTAAAATGGACAAATGAGTAGACATTTAAAATTGTTGTGCAATACTTGTTTTATGTTAAATGTTTGATTATTCATCATGTTAAATGTAAAAATGTTAAATAAAACAGAACAATAAATTAATAAATAGTAGGCCCATATTAAAAAATGAATAGACAATATGAGACTGTTTATTGACATATTTAAAACATAGTTCAATAAAGCCAGCATATAAAAACAATTTGACAGGTTTTTTTTTTTATTTTTTATTATCCATTTGAAAATATAATTATAGCTAATATTATAAGCTAATATTATAAACTCATAGGGGCAACAAATCAACTTCTGACTCTCTCCCATGCCACTCAAAGTATATATAAGATGGGCTGTCATTAGACAGTAAAAATGACCGTATACGATCATTTAAGCGGTAATGTTTTGTTACGCATTTAGGAGAGTATTGCAAGAAGCTGCTTACATTAATCTTACTTTAGAAAAAAAAATACAATCATGATTTTTCATGAAAAATTATGTTATAATTATAGGCCTAAATGGTATCAGCTTGTTTTCATCAATGGTATAATTAATTCAATTCAAATTTATTTGGTTTGTCATGATTAATTTGTGTTCATAATCATTAAATAAAAAAAAAAATAAAAAAAAAAAAAATCTTCTAACAAGAATAAACAGATTAAATAATTATTGTATTATTAATTATTTTTAACTAGGCCTATCTTGAAACTATCCAAGCAGCGTTTCGTGCTCAGATGCGATGGCGGAATTAATACATTAACTAAATGTGATTACAGAATATATTTAAATTATCCATCAAATTGTCATTTTCTGCTTACAGTCTTGCGAATTAACAATAATGCCTGACCAGTAAATTACTTGGTGAACAAAGAAAACATTTTGGCATTAGGCATTAGTTAATGCTTAAACATGTAAAAGTTTTACCTTATAAATAGAATTTAGTTTCATTAATTTTAAAATTCGTCACCGGAATGAATGGGAACATTATTTATTGAAAATATTTGAAAATATGAGTGGTTCTTAGGTCAATACTTTTTAATGGCTTGTCAACTTTCCATTCTTCTGCTGCGTGGTTCTAGTCAGCGTTGGATTCAAGCCAACACCGGACTGTTGTCAGCGCCGAAACACATTTTTGTGCACGTGAATTCTTGTCAGCGCTTTAGCGCTGGTCTATGACTGGAAAAATAATCGTTGCAAAAGAAACGATACATAGCTTAGGCTACATGTTGCATTAAACTGGCAGATTTTAGAATGTTAGGCAATTCTTTTGCAAGTAATTACAAGTTTAATCTTATCTTGCCTGGATCTTTGGTGTAAACTCGTGAATGCCCCCCAAGAACACCTGAACGCCCCCCTTTTAAAAATCCTGCTTCCAACGCCCCCCATTGTTCTCTGAACGCCCCCGTTGAGAAACACTACTGTACATAGAAAAAGTCTTAGATTTTTTAATTTCAGCTCATGAAAAATGGGGTGTTGTGCTTATAATTTTGTTCAGTGTATTTGGATCAGTATTCTTCAGTATCATGGTAACCCACTATTAATTAAGTGTTACCAAATACATCAGAAGGAATTACTGTACAAAACTGTACAAAAACGTACTCGGTTACTAACGTAACCTTCGTTCCCTTAGACACAGAACAAGTACTGTGTCGTAAGTCTTATTATACATAAGACAAGACGCATATGAGAAAAACTCCTTTTTCTCTGATTTCTGAAGCCTTTATTCAATCACACAGTGTAACTCTACGGCCATTGGTTCGTGGAGTTAAATACGACAGGATAGCCCAGACAACAGGAACTGAAACTCTGTAGTCATCCTCCCAAACCCATAAACCAAGGCACCAGTGGAGCCTAGGGTGCATATAGGGGCCACAGAATATAGTTCTGGGTCCTCGCCCCGGGCTGTGCACCAGACGGCAAAGACGGATCACTTAAGAAAGTAGAGACGTGTCCCTGACGGAGCTCTAGCTTGTGAGATAGTGTTTAATTATTCTCTAGGAGGCTTGCAGGTTCCCACTGAGAAACTACACATGAAGATCCCACAGCTCGGGTCTGGGGTGCCATATCGTACCTCTTGCTTGAGAGAGGAGGTCCCGTCTCAGAGGAATCGGCCATGGCTCCATGGGCGATAGCCGAGACAGCTTAGAGAACCATGGTTGGGTCCTCCACAGAGGAGCCACCTGGAGGACCTTGTGCGCACCCTCCCTGATTCGTCTGATTATCCGGGGAATCAGCGCGATCGGGTGAAAAGCATAAAGGTGGAGGATGGGCCATTCGTGGGCCAGCGCACCCCTGGCTTTCGAGAAATATATTGGGCAGTGATAATTGTCTTCTAAGGGGTAGAGGTCCTCCCGAAGACATCCCAAATATTCAGAACTGTGCGAGGGTGGAGTGACCTTTCCTCTGAGGGAAGGTTGCTCCGGGACAACATGTCTGCCCCTGCGTTCAGTACACCCTGTATATGTGCTGCTCTCAGCGAGAGCAGGTTGCACTGGGCCCACTCTAAGACGGTTTTCGCTAGAGTGAAGAGAGCCCACCCTGGTGAATTATGAAGGACACCACCATCATGCTATCTGACCTGACCAAGAAATGGTGTCCCACCAGGAGAGGTAGGAAAGCTGGGAGAGCTCAATATACTGCCATCATTTCCAGACAGTTGATATGAAGCTCGCTTTCTGGGCCGTTCCAAGCGCCAAAGGATGGTTGTCGCACAGAGCTCCCCAACCCATCTTGGAGGCATCTGTGAAGACAACCTTCCTCTTGTCCATCGTCCCAATTGCCATGCCCTGCTCGAACCAGCAGGGATTTGTCCAAGGGGCCAGGGTTGCAACTCAAGCCTAGTTCACCTTGAGCAAGCAACGACCATGTTGCCAGGCTTGGAATGGGGACCCATGGTTTCAGGAAGAACTGCAGTGGGCGCATACGAAGCAAGCCCAGCAGCAGAGCCGATTATGCTGAATTCATTAGAAAATGAAAAAATGAAAAAATGCGGGGAGCCAGAGATAGCCCAAATGTAAGTACCGTGTATTGATATGCCACCCCTTCAAAAGCAAATCTCAAGAATCGCTTGTGATGGGGGCCTATCTGGATGTGAAAATAAGCGTCTTTCAGATCCAGGGTAAAGAACCAGTCTCCCGGGCATATTTGCAGGAAGATCTTCTTCATAGTGATCATTCTGAATGAGCGCTTTTTCAGGGCCCTGTTCAGATGTCTGAGATCGAGGATGGGTCTCAGACCGCCATCTTTTTTGGAAACAAGGAAGAACCTGCTGTAAAAACCTGACTCGCTCAGTGCTGGGGGAACCACCTCTATGGCTCCTTTCGCCAGCATGGTGTTTACCTCGGAACGCATGATGTGCGCGTCCTTGCTTTCCACAGAGGTTTGGACCATGGCCTTGAATAACGGGGCCCGTTGAGCAAATCGGAGTACATAACCTTGTTTTACTATCTTCAGCACCCAAGCTGACACTGTGGAGATGGCCTGCTAGGCCTTGGCCTCGTGGCGAGGGGCTGAATTAGTTCTGGCACTAAGTTGCTGTAAGGGACCGTGGTGCACATGTGGGATGGAAGAGGTAATTGGCTCTCTTTTTGAGTATTTTGTTTTTATTATATTCACTATAACAGCGGTGCACTGCCAGGGCATTTGAACAGGCCCTATTCAGGCAACAATCAGATTTTTTCGAGCACCCGGAAATGAATGGGGTGACAGGAAAACTGAGCGAGGCATTAGGCCATGACAGGACAGGTGTCCAGCACTTTCTTGGGCTGAGGTCCCTGTTGCTTCGGATGAGGCTGGTGCTTAGCAGAGAGTGAGCACCGTCTATGCTTAGGCTGTGGCGTGGGCTGAGTGGTTGGTGGTGTGTCTTTGGGTGGATGTAGTTATTCATTAATGAAGGATCAGTATACTAAAGTGTTACCAATTTCCTTACTACTAAATATTCCACAGTCAATTGTTAGTGGTATTATAACAAATTGGAAGCAACTCAGCCACAAAGTGGTAGGCCACGTAAAAACACAAGAAGAGTGCATAGAGAACTTAATGGAATGGGTTTCCATGGCCGAGCAGCTGCATCCAAGCCTTACATCACCAAGTGCAATGCAAAGCGTTGGATGCAGTGGTGTAAAGCATGCCACCACTGGACTCTAGAGCAATAGAGACGTGTCCTCTGGAGTGATGAATCACGCTTCTCTGTCTGGCAATCCGATGGACATTACCTGTTGCCGGTTGCCAGGAAAACAGTACTTGCCTGACTGCATTGTGCCAAGTGTAAACTTTGGTGGAGGGGGGATTATGGTGTGGGGTTGTTTTTCAGGGGTTGGGCTTGGCGCCTTAGTTCCAGTGAAAGGAACTCTTAATGCTTCAGCAGTGTTCATTTTTGCAGCCATTTTTTAATTAGTCTTGGTCTTTACCTTCAGACCTATATAGTTTAGTTTTAGATGTCGAAAAGTAATTGCATTTTTGTCAAGTTTTAGTCATTACTTTTATTTATTTATGAATTCCGTATTTGTTAATTTCCACATTTATTAATTTCTATGTTTTTTTATTTCTACATTTCTTTATTTTTACATTTATGTATTTTTACATTTCTTTGTCCATAATGAGGAGGGTGTGGTCAAAGAATATACACTAACAAGAAGCGACACTCAATAGAATGTTCCATTGCAACACCGGCGCCCAGCAGCTGCCCTGCGTTTCCGCCATTCTGGGGTGAAAGCGACTCGTCAGTCCACTAGATTCTATGGCAATATCAGCTGCTTTGTTAAAACAAAACATACATTAAAGCTGAAATCCAATGATGACAACACAGAATAAAATACTATCACTAGTGATCATCAAATCAAAAAGTTTATTTTACACACTTTGTGTTTAAGTCTTCCACTTTTTTCACAAAACCTTTGCTCTCTAGAAACCCAGTCAGTTTGGGTTAAAATTCTTTAAAAGCTTATAAACACAGAATTATTACCAACATATGAAATTAAATTAAGGACATGCATCAGAAAAATTGGGAATGTTGGACAATAAATTTATAAATATAACAGCTTGATTTTGCAGTGTTGTCTAATGTCCGTTGAAGCAAAATTGTCCAAAAGTGGGAATTATGCGATAACGGACACAGCAATGCCTTATAAGATCATTATGTTTGTAGCGTGATCCATTAAAACGTACAATATATATATTTCAATTCAGACCTAGATATTATTACTATTACTCTAGTAGGTCTGAAATATATTGTTCGCTGCAAACATGATGATCTTAAATTTATTAATTATTAATTTACTATTAATAAATGTGTAACGTTACCTCAGATGGTTGAATGGTTGGATTCCACAACTGGTAAATTAAAACATATATAAGACAATACAACATACAATTTACTGGTGACTTAATTTTAAAAACTCTTCTATTGCGCTTCTGATTTGGCAGTAAAATTCGCCGATTTTGGGTGTGTAAGATGTGAAGGATTCTATAGTCTAGTTAGTATTTTCACACCATAATGGCGGCCACGCTACCGGAGCGCCATCTAGTGACTGTTGCTGCCCAAAAAGTATCAGAGTGTCGCCTCTTGGGTTCTAAGCTCTTTGCTGGAGTGTACATTCACACCGGTGTGATTACAACGTTCAGTGCATCACGTGATCAACTGCCAAATTCAAATGTGCGTGCGCACTTTGGCTGTCGCTAAACCAGAGACGGACTCACACAGCGCTTTTCATATATCACATATATGCAGTGTTTTCAACCACATAATGTTTATTTTAGGTTTCAGACTTTTAAATATATGAGTACTAACAAAACAATACATTTAGAGTTTGTAAAATACACAATGATGTCTATAGAAGCGGAAACGTTTTATTCATATCGGATAGGCCTACACATTGTATAAGTAACTTTAAAGTGTACTCTATTCTTCCCCAATTCACCGACTCACTTACTTTCATGTATTTTGGGAGAAGTGGATGAATTCATGTGTTGTAAATCCAACAGATCTGATTCTCTGTGCTGCGCAAACTAGCTCAAATAACGTGATCATTATAAAGGTGTTTAATCAGCAAAACACATCCACTTGCACATATTTGACAATTGGAATATCATATATTTTATGCTATAGTTAACAAATTTGTGAATATTTTGAATAAAAAGGAAAAATTTAATAAAAGCGGACCATCAGTCACACAGCTCTGCAGTGTGTTACATGACAAGCAATAACAATTTCATGCTCCCACCTTTGTGGGAACAGTTTGGGGATAGCCCCTTCCTGTTCCAACATGACTATGCACCAGTGGACAAATCAAGGTCCATAAAGACATGGATGAGCGAGTTTGGTGAGGATGAACTTGACTGGCCTGCACAGTCCTGACCTCAACCTGACAGAACACGGGGATGAATCAACATCACTGTCTCACCTCACAAATGCACTTCTAGAAGGATGGTCAAAAATTCCTATAAAACACTAGGGGTGCAACGGTTAAGATTATACTCACAGTTTGGTTTGTATCACGGTTTTAGGCTCACGGTTTTGGTACGGTTCGGTAAGTGCGATGTTCAGGTAAAAAATTACTACTGTCCAATAAAAATAAAGAAAATAACAACAAATAATCAAACGACACAAATAAATACAGTAAAGCAAAGATACAAATAAATAAAGCTTTTCAGGTTTTTCATGCATCCAGTTTTCAGGTAGAATTTGAATAAAGTAGCTGATAAAATGTAAAACAACATTGCATGTAATCTTCACTGTATAAATTAAATATCAATCATTATTAATTATTAAGTTATTATTCAGTCATGAGCAATGAGTGATTTCCTTGTCTTTTGTTGTTTGATAAACATTAACCCTTTCGCACGTAAGTTTTAAATATTCTGGCTGCCCCCCCAGCGTGAGTTTTTTGAAGCGACCGTTATTTAGAACGTATCACTTTATGGTTTCCAAGGTGACGCGTCATTGCTTGTTATGTGACACACCGCACCACTGTATGAATGCTAACTGCTTTCATTTAATTTTTCCTTTGTTATTCAAAATATTCACATTTGTTGACTATAGCATGAAATATCTAATATTCCGATTGACAAATATGTGCAAGTGGATGTGTTTTGCAGTTTAAACACCTTTATAACGATCATGTTAGTTGAGCCATATGCGCGATGGGCGCCGCCATGTTAGTTTGCGCCGCACAGAGAATCAGATCTGTTGGATCTGTCCCGTGAATTTATCCACTTCTCCCGAAATACATGAAAGTAAGTGACTCAGTGAACTGGGGAAGAATAGAGTAAACTTTAAAGTTACTTTCACAATGTGTATCTGATATGAATAAAACGTGTCGTCTAATTATAATGGAAAGGGTTGTTATTTCCGCTTCTATAGACACCATTGTGTATTTTACAAACTATAAATATATTGTTTTGTTAGTACTCGTGTGTATTTAAATGTCTGAAATCTACAATAAACATTATTTGGTTGAAAACACTGCATATATGTAATATATGAAAAGCGCTGCGCGTGTCCGTCTCTGGTTTAGCGCCAGCCAAAGCGCGCACGCACATTTGAATTTGGCAGTTGATCACACGATGCACTGAACGTTCTAATCACACCGGTGTGATCGTACGCTCCTGGGGCCAGACAAGACTGATCACACCGGTGTGATCGTACGTGTTAAAGGGTTAAACACATTGAGACAGCAGGAATGCAAGGGCTGCTGTCTCTTTAAGACATAATACACAGATCAGTACACTGATACTGAACACATGCGTTCTTTCTCAAGTGGATAAGTTCACTTAAGACATAACCGACTATGCTTGCTAGGATACTCACAAAGATGGGCATGTTGACATAATTTTGTGTGAATTTGTCCGTTCAAGAACAAGACTTGAAAGAGACCTCAACATTTGTGATTGCGATTTGCGACATGTCGAATGAGTGCAAAAATCTTCTCACAGAGCTCACGCAAGTTCTCTTTTGTGCCTTGCACTCCAATGTTTAAATTGGCAAGTCTTAAATAAGTTTAGTTTAAATGCAGATAGCAATGTGTGCTATTCAGGTCTCACCTGCACTTGTGCGCTATCAGCTCCTGTGTGATGACAGCACTCGCATTGAACAAAGTTTAGGAGAAGCCAGAATGCGTATCCATCGTCAGAAACATACGTTAGCCTTACTCTGTCTGTCTGTCTGTCTGTTTTATTTATTTTCTGCAAATGAACCACGGTGCAAGTGCGTGCCAAACCGAGTGTGCAGAACAGTATGGTTCAGTTTTTTACTGAGAACCATTTCACCCCTAATAAACACACTCCTAAACCTTGTGGAAAGCCTTGAAAGAGTTGAGGCTGTTATGGCTGCAAAGTGTGGACCAACTCCATATTAAACCCTACGGATTAAGAATGGGATTTCATTACAGTTCATGTGCACGTAAAGGCAGATGCCCCAAAACCTTTGGCAATATAATGTATACAGTATTTTTTTAAAAATACTAAACATTGTTAATTATACAGTATTTGTGTATTACAGCCCAGAATGAACTGGCAGGAAAAGGGGTAGGAATATGTGATGAGCTCATCACATTAGAGGTCATGTCACCAGATGTGTGTGACCTCACACTGATCGATCTACCTGGAATTGCCAGAGTCCCAGTAAGAGGACAACCAGAGGATATTGGAAACCAGGTGAAATGTTAAATCTGATTTTACACTTTGAACTAGTATCAATCCAGGTTTTAAACTTTGTCTTTATGTCTTGTAGACCAAAAGTCTGATCATGCAATTTATTAAGAAGCCAGAAACTATAAACCTGGTAGTTGTCCCTTGTAACACTGACATTGC
Source organism: Megalobrama amblycephala (assembly GCF_018812025.1). NCBI lineage: Eukaryota > Metazoa > Chordata > Actinopteri > Cypriniformes > Xenocyprididae > Megalobrama > Megalobrama amblycephala. The sequence goes on from NC_063058.1 coordinate 19,977,579, forward strand.
AACAACGGAAGCATTAAAAATGGCACAAGAAGTAGATCCTAAGGGCAGAAGAACTCTCGGTAATTAAACAGATGGTCTACACAACATCTAATATATCAACACATATCTTTGAGCACCTCCGTCTGCAAATGCACATTTTACAAAATTACTATTTTTCATTCTCACAGCCATTTTGACCAAGCCAGACCTCATAGACAAGGGAACAGAGAAGAACATTCTGGACATTGTCCACAACAAAGTGATTCCTCTCCGCAAAGGTTACGTCATGGTGAAGTGTAGAGGACAAAAGCAGATCGATGAGAAAATTCCTCTGGAGGAGGCAGCTCAAATGGAGAGAGATTTCTTCCAAAATCATGACCATTTCAGGTTAAAGATAGAAAAGAATAGAAAAGAATAGAATTTTGTTCCCTAATGCTAAGTTTTCTGTTACTTTGTCCTCTTTGGTAATATCTCTAAATTAATATTTCAAAATTGCTGAATTACCCATTTGGACCTCCCTTTAGTACTCGAGTATAAGGTTTTATTAATATTTCTTAGGAAAAAAATATTTAACAACTTAAGCTTCATTTCTTATTAATATCTAGGGTCAGTAATTCTCTTAATATTAGATAATTTGACCTTTGACAAGGTGTTTTTGTGTTATGACTCACCAAAAAACTTATATATATCTATATATTCTATTTTATTGATAAAGATGTGTACAGTCACATATTTGGAAGGCTTTTTAATTTATGGTTACACCACATGATATTTGTTGTCATTAAATTGAATGACAATTGAATTTGCAAAAGTTTGCCTCCACTAATGCATCCCTAAAAAATACTTTTATTAATGTTAAAATAATGCCATTATTAATGCACCTTACAAAAAGTGCCTTCTCTTTTTCTACAGATGCCTCTTGAATGAGGATAGAGCAACTATCAAATGTCTTGCCATCAGTCTGACTAAGCGTCTCGTTAATCATATCAAAGTATGTTTCTAAATTTCTCAACCTAAAAAATGTCTATTCATACTGAGTATGAATTTAGTTAAACATGAACTGCAATTTGTGGCAGGATGGGTTGCGAGACTATAACTAAATTGAGTTTTACCCCCCTTTTTTTGTCAGAAATCACTGCCACAGCTCAATGAGCAGACAACAAAGCTGTTGTGGGACGTGAAAAATGAGCTCAAAGAGTGTGAGGGTGGACCACCAAATGACCCTAAGGGGGCCAAACAATTCCTCACTGAAGTAAGGTCTCAAATCATAATTTTATGATGATCACTGCAAGTCTTTTTGTTTCTGAGAATTATTAGGGCTCCAAGCTACAGGATCCCTACTGTGTTTGTTCAGATTTCCTCCTTCTTTATTTTTCAAAATAAGGGCAAGACAGAACTCTAACTCTAGCAGGTTGGGTTGGGTCTCCTATACTGTATGTATTCTCTGATAGTTTGTATATGAGGTCCTGCCCACTTCTGGAGCTTCTACCCCTTTTTAGTAGTTCAGGCAGCTTCATTCTTCTCCTTTTACACACCTTTTATTGGTATTGCAAAAGAAAACTTAAGATTGGCCAAGAATTTGTAATATTAAGTCATTTATAGTTGATCATAACCTGCATTTTAAAACATTTTTTATAATGTTATCTGAGGTCCACTAACATGTTTTTTTATAAAAAATTTTTTAGAAGTAATAATCTATTTTCTTTTTGCATTTATGGCAGATTTTTTTTTATCGCAATTTCATGTCATCAAAAGCCTTTTATTTATAGGAACTCAGTAATAACTCAACAGCATTACAATTTAGCTTTCTGTACTTTGGCAGGGGAAAGCACCCTGGACAGATGGCCCGTCCATCACAGGGCTCTCTCTCTCTCTCTCTCTCTCTCACACACAGGCAATTTTTATGGTCCAATGGACCCTTCGCTAAGCCCCGCCCTCCTTAGTTACTGTTGCTACGCCTGTCAAGCTTTCGCGTCTGGCAAGTCATTTACAGTATGTATGCACCGGTGTCAGACATTTTCAAGGAGATAATAAGTCATTTTTGGCGAACAGGTGAAATATCTGAGAGAGCAAGACAAAAGGGACTGCAGTATGCATTCGAGGGATATATCCACGACATAATATGCAACCGATTAGAAAATAATTTGATCAAAATTGAAGCTAAAGCTCCCAGCGCGAGCAGCAGCCGCCTCATATGCTGACCATTCAAATGGGAAACACACAATTTATTGAGGAAAAGCTTTGTTCATCCACAGCAGGTTAAGTGAAATTTGTGAAAATAACCTAATAATTATAAATCAAACAGCTTATCCATAAGTATTGTGGAATAAACACAAGACGTTAGCCTGACCACTTTGCAATGATAACATTCTCCCGCTTATATTTTTAGCACGCCAGGCTAACGTAACTCCGTCTTGCCTTTAATCATTTTATTTCACGTTCAAATATATGCATTATGAACAAAGAACCGTCATTATTTCCAAGCAATGATGTACTGAGTTAGCTAGCTAGCTAACCTACCTGTCAGATTGTCCTACCTGGGCTTACTGCATATGCATACATCAATATTACATCATTGTTGTCATGATAAATAACACAAAATTACTGTATATGCATTATTGTAAGGGTAGGTTTAGTGTTGGGGTAGGTGTAAATGTTAATAAAGCCACAGACCACGTTAATATCACGCTAGAAGCACAATCTGATGGGTAACGTTAGCATTTTTCAGATTTTGCTAATGTTACCTACTGTTTCAATGGGAGGTAGCAAAATCTGACAGGGTAGCACAAATTGTCAGAACATCGGCATTTCTCCCCTTGGGTTTTAGGTTTCGGGAAGGGAAAAAAATTATTTTAGGATACCGGGTATCAGGTTACAATCCATAAAGCACAACGCTTCGGCACGTTCCCCTGGCTCGAAAGCTTGACAGACCTCCCACGCCTAATAACGGTTGCTAAACCACGATTGGCCTGTGGCGGTTTTCGGGCGTGGCTTAGCGAAGGGTCCATTCAGCTAACCTGCATGTCTTTGGACTATGCATGCTTTTGCTGTTTAATGATAACATAACAGGCTCATGAAACAAATATTATTTTTCTCACAGACCTTAAAAAGATTCAGCGATCAAATCAAGTCCTTATCATCAGGAGAGTTGATCATTAAGGAGAATTTGTTTGTCCATCTTCGGGCTGAATTCAAGAAGTGGAATGATCATCTTAACCGTACAAAGACATCTTGTCAGTGTAACTTCAATTTTAAGAAAAATGCTATAAGTTTGAATGTGCTGTTGTTTTCTAATAGTTCTAATGAAAATAAATAAGAAATCCATTTTGTTTCTAAAAAAGTTAAAAATGCGAAAGAGTTGAGCCAAAAAAACAGAGGGAGGGAACTGCTTGGCTTCAGCAACTACAAAGTGTTTGAAACAATTCTGCAGAAACATGTGGCCACACTTGAGGAGCCAGCCAGTGAATTACTTCATACCATAAAAGGTACCATCACACATCTTTGTGTTTAAAGACTTTCTGGTTATTGTTGAGGACATCCAATATAAAACCAAAAGATTAGATAACTAACTAAATTACTTAAATAATTTTAGTAAGTTGGCTGTTTTTCTTATTGATTTATTTCTCCTTAAGACATCATCACCACACATTTGACTGAAGTGGCGATTCAGTGTTTTAGGAACTACTCTGTCCTTATAAACATCACTAAGGTAAATATTGCTCCTGCATAGTGGCAATAAAGATAGCCCCTTTTTAATCCAGTCTAAAGAAGTTTCTTATTCATTTGACTCCAAAGGACAAAATCATCAACATTCAGTCAAGTCAGCAAGAGAAAGCAGAGCAGAGGATCTCAGAGCTGTTAGAGATGGAAAACATGATCTACACTCAAGATCCCATCTACTTGAGGATCTTAAGTGAAATTACAAATGAGAGGTTTTCAGAGGACCAGTTACCAGTCTTTGACAAAAAAATGAAGTACAGTCATATGCTGGAGGCGTATTATGAGGTAGATCTTCTTAGTTTTCAGTAACAAATTTACAGCACAGTGCTCTTGGTGTGTGGAAGTAACTTGGTAACTTGTTGTTTTCTTTCAGATTGTGGTGCAGCGAATGGCTGACCATCTACCCATGATAATCTCCCTTTTCATGCTGAAGGAGACTGCTCAGATCCTGTCTATTGACATTTTGAGTTTACTGGACGGGGCAAATGTGAGCGAGCTCCTGTCTGAGGACTCTGAGGTCAGCATAAGGCGTGCTGAACTACGAGCTCGCCTGGACCGTTTGAGTACTGCTCAGTCAGAACTTAACAATTTTATTGACTAGAGTATAATGCATTTTATCGCTTCTGTCACATCTGTTATTTTCGTACTACTTGTCATGCATGTGTTGGGGGTGGGGCTATGGTAAGGATATGGAAGTGTTGCTCTTCTTCTGCAAAGGCAGTCTTTCACCTGTCTATCTATGATGTAATAAAGAGGCACATTCCACAATGAGTCCTAATCTGGGTTTGGTTTCAATAAAAGCTGTTTTTGGACTAACAAGGAAGTTTTCAGTACTGGAACTTACAGGATATTCTTGTAGTATGATGACCTGTTATATGTCAAGGCTCAAAGAAAATTTGATTTCTTGACTCATGACCCCTTTAAATTACGGCCTAAAGCAATCAAATGAATTCAGAAGACTTGGAAAAGCACACATTAGAGATGTGCTGATCAGCTCTAACATCACCAGAATCAGTTGTTAAAAATAAATCATCCACCCGCCACCCACCCAAACCTATGATTTTCTCTGATTTAGATATCTGACCACACCTGATCCTCAATTACAATTCTTATTCTCAGTGTTAAACGTGATGCTATGGTGATGATATGGTAACATTTTACACAGAAGTAGGTTGCTTTAAAATGAACATTTATTTAAAGCAAATTTTAAATGTAAAAGTTAAATTTATATGCATCAGCATACTCCCTTTAAACTTAAATTGTCAATGTTTCCATCACTGAAACTTCCTGAACACATACACAAGAAATTTAAATAGGCAAATTCTTCCCTGCAAACATGGCCCTGCTGGCTTTTTGCGGGCACCGTGGGCTAGGGCCAGCCCACACCGAACCTAAACAGGCCCAGTGCAGGCTTGGCGAGGCCCACAGCTTTGGGCTCAATGCGGGCTCTCTGTGAGCAGCCCACACTAGACTGCCCACATTTATCCCATGAAGGCTCAGTGTGGGCCAGCCCATTCAGGCCCAGAGCAACTTTTGTACCTTTAAGCCCATGCAGGTTTTGTGCAGGCAGCCCACTTTCCTTTCCCATGCTCTGTTTGGCTGTATTTTAAAAGTTAATGTAAAATTCAATATGACCTTCCATTTATAACTCTGCACAGAAGGAATAAAAATTAAATGACAAATTACAGTAATTCAAATTTTATACAAAAAAAATGACTGTATTTTTATACTGTATATTTGTTTTTTTAAATTACATACAAATGTAAAATTACAAAAATAATCTGTAATTAAAACAATAACAAAACAAATGATAAAATGGTCAAATGGCTGCCAAACAAAAACCATAAAATTAAAATAAAATCTCCCTATTTAAATAAGCTGAAACACTGTTATTTTAGTAGCTAATAATTAGCTAGTTTAGTAGCTAATGGGGAGAAATTCAAAGGTTTTGTTAATGAGTTATAATTTGCATACCGGAATGATTGGTTAAAACCATCATTAGATTTTATAATTACAGGTTATGATAACATCCAGAAAAACAGAGACAATGGTAATGGTGGAGGATGTGCAAAATTTATTAAGCCAAATATACAATACAAGGTAATGGTGAGAGGGAAAGAACTGGAATTTATCATAATGGAGGTATAGACAGATGATGGTAATATTAAAATAGAAAATTATTATAATCCATGCCAGAAATTAACCATGGGAATTAGCAATGCACTTTGAAGGTAAGGTCTTTTGTTGTGGAGATTTTAATGGCCATAATACATTGTAGGATAATCATAGTGATATGAATGGAGAGGTTATAGAAGAAATTATGGATAAGAAAAATCTGGTATGTGTTAACAATGGAGATGGTACCAGAAAGAATGTTATAAATTGGAAAGAGACAGTGGTGGATGTCATCTTTGTTTGAGTCAATAGCAGGGGTATGTTGGTAGGAAGTTAAAAAAGGAAGCACGATGGGGAGTGACCATTATCCAATTTTTGTTGAAATAGGTACAAGAGTGGAAACAAATGAGATAAACAGATCAGGAGGATGGGTATTTGACTGTAACGAAGCGGGACTGAGGCAGAGATCCATTTGCAAGCTTTATTAAGAATGTCGTAGTCATACAGGCAGGGTCAATCAGGATCAGACGAGAACAGCAAGGGACAGGCAGAATCGTAATCAGGAAACAGGCAATGGTCAGGACAGGCGGATATCATTAACAGAACAGTATAACAGGCAAGGGTCAGGACAGGCAGCAACGGGTCAAGAACGGGTAACAGACAGGAACAGTAACAACAGGCAGACAGGATATAAACGCTCGGAAATGACACACAAGGTAATCAAGACTTCTCGGTGAGGTGGTGTGTGTATGAGTCCTTTATAGTCCAGGTAATGTGTGGCAGCTGGGTGTGGTGATTAGTGTGGAGTGATTGTGAAGTGAGTGCAGGTGATAAGCAATGGAGGATCATGGGAAATGTAGTCCGGGATGTGACAGGAACAGACGGTGATCGTGACATTGACAAAGCAGAGTTAAATTTAGAGAAGTAAATAAAGAGATAATGGGTGAAATTAATATTAAAGGGATAGTTCACCGAAAAATCTGCTTACCCCCAGGGCATCCAAGATGTAGGTGACTGTTTCTTCAGTAGAACACAAATGATGATTTTTAACCTGAAAACCTGAAAACGCTGTGATGGAAATATTTTATGTCAACATGAAATGTACAGAAAATGCAGACTAAGGATGCTCAGGTCAAAGACCAGTCACATGATTAGCTTAGATCATTACAAACCAATCACCAGAACAAATCACAGTGATGAAGACATTGATTTTTACTCAACTGTAAGACTTAAATGTGCATGTATCTTTCTATTCATTGAGACTCACTCTGTTGTTGTGACAAGTGACCTCCCGGCCGTAAATAAAACTTCATTTCTACAAAGAGCAACTTGGAAGTCGTGTCAGGTATATGCTGCGCAGCTAAGAGATAGAAGATCCTACGCTCAAAAGACAACAAAAGTAACAACCAAGTGTGATTGAGGTAGTGAGGAATAGAAGGACTAAAGATTCTACACTCAAAAGACAACAAAAGTAACAGCCAAGTGTGATTGAGGTAGTGATAGTAGCTTCTTGACGGGACGCCGTCACCATACTTCAGGGAAGTATTGGATTGTATTGTAAGTATTCAGGAATTCAGGGAATTACCACGAGATACTGTAGAATTATATTAACAACTAGGAGTTGTTTAAATTGTCAGTAGTGAAGTCAGATTTGTATTGAGAATTTCCACAACAACGCTCTCTGATGACGGAAGTGATCTCTCGCACGTAGAACGTTAATGAGCGTGAGAGATCACTTCCGTTGTCAGAGTGCATTCAGACCTCACACACCGGATGCTCAAGGCATCCTCCCCAAAATCACCATATACGGAGCTTACAACACCTATTTTTACTATGCATAACCTCATCTGCATATCATTTCCATGCATATTCCCATCCACGTGACACTATGGTTAACACTGTGAAAGGTACAAGACATTGGAAAATATTAGATACTGACTATAAATGCCAATTGTGCCATACACATTACATGGCTAAAAATCATATCCAATATAGTTGCTAAATATCCAATATAGTTGATTCATTCAGTTCCACTAGACAGGAGGCTTCGACCGGTGGCGATCGGCCTGGGCCTTAGTGCGCGCTCCCACTCGGAGGAGAGTCTCTTGGGCTCTTCTCCAAGTGAGACGACACCTCTGGACGAAGGCGTGAGCATAGGGGACCGCGACTTCGGATTCCAGACTAGGAAACACAGGTGGCTGGTAACCTAAGCTACACTCAAACGGAGAAAGGCCCATGGATGACACTGGTAACGAGTTATGTGCGTACTCTACCCATGAGAGTTGCTGGCTCCAGAAGGAAGGATTTTGTGACACGAAACATCGCAACACTCGCTCAAGGTCCTGGTTGGCCTGCTTAGTTTGGCCATTGTTCTGAGGATGAAAACCAAAAGACAGACTGACACTCGCACCCAGCAAACGACAAAACTCTCTCCAAAATTTGGATACAAATTGGGGCCCCCTGTCAGAAACCACGTCCATCGGGAGGCCATGAATGTGAAAGACGTGATCAATGACCGTAACCACTGTCTCCTTGGTAGAGGGTAATTTGGGCAAGGGAATAAAATGGGCCGCCTTCAAGAACCGGTCCACTACAGTCAAATTACTGTATTGCCCTGGGATGGCGGGAGGGCTGTGACGAAATCGAGCACAATGTGGGACCAGGGTCTCGAAGGGACAGACAGCGGCTGAAGTAACCTCTCCGGATTGCAATTGGAAGTCTTAAACCGAGCAGAAACTGAGCAGGCCAAAACAAAATCTCGGATGTCACGAGCCATGGAGCACCACCAGAATCGCTGTTTAACTAGAAAACTGGTATGATTCACTCCTGGATGATACGCAACATTGGAACAATAAACAAATAAACGACTCGGTGGGCAACCGGACGGAGGCTTTACCCCTTCTAAGACCGTGCGGACCTTTGACTTGATCTACCATACGAGTAAGGAGACAACTAGTCTCTCAGGTATAATGCACTCAGGAGTAGACGGTTGTTCGGAATGGTCAAAAATACGAGACAAGGCATCGGGTTTGATGTTCTTGGACCCCGGATGGTAGGAAATGGAAAAATCAAAACAACCGAAAAAAGTGCCCACCGAGCCTGCCTGGAGTTGAGTAGTTTAGCAGATCTGATGAACTCAAGATTCTTATGGTCGGTCCAGACAACAAAGGGTACTCCTGAACCCTCTAACCAATGATGCCACTCCTCCAATGCTAACTTGATTGCCAGCAACTCTCTGTTACCAATGTCATAATTACGTTCAGCAGACAACAGTCTGTGTGAAAAAAATGCGCAAGGGTGCATCTTGTCGTCCGAGGAAGAGCGCTGGGAGAGGTACCGCGCCTACCCCCACCTCTGACGCATCGACCTCCACCACAAACTGACGTGTGGGATCAGGGGCAATGAGAATGGGAGCTGAAACAAAGCGGCTCTTGAGGTTAGTAAATGCAGCTTCCGCTGCACCAGACCACCTGAACGTTACCTTGGTGGAGGTCAAGGCGGTCAGAGGAGCGGCTAGTTGGCTGTAATTGCGAATAAAACGCCGGTAGAAATTGGCAAACCCCAGAAACCTCAGCAGGGCCTTGCAGGAATCTGGGGTTGGCCAATCCACCACAGCTCTAACCTTATCGGGATCCATGCGCGTTCCCTCGGACGAGATGATGTACCCCAAAAACAGAACTGACTGTGCATCCGACTGTGTTTCTCCGCCTTGACAAAAAGCCCATTCTCGAGCAGCCTCTGGAGCACCCGCCTGACATGCTGAACGTGTTCCTGGAGAGAAGAGGAAAATATCAATATGTTGTCCAGGTAGACATATATGAACTGATTGGCCATGTCTCTCAGCACGTCATTAACGAGCGCTTGGAAAACCGCGGGGGAGTTGGATAGCCCAAAGGGCATAACAAGGTATTCAAAGTGCCCCCTAGGGGTGTTAAATGCGGTTTTCCACTCATCCCCCTCTTGTGAAGATGGACGCTCCCTGCAACCACTCGAAGACATCAACGGCAAGGGATAGGTGTTCTTTACCGTGATGTTGTTCAGCCCTCGGTAATCAATACACGGTCGCAGGGAACTATCCTTCTTCCCCACAAAAAAAAAAAAACCCTGCCCCAGTGGGAGAAGAGGAAGGACGGATGAGCCTGGCTGCCAGAGAATCAGAAATATATTTCTCCATGGCCTCCCTTTCCGGAGCAGAAAGCGAGTATAACCTGCCCTTAGGCAGAGACGTACCTGGTAATAAATCTATAGCACAGTTATAGGGACGATGCGGAGGCAGAGAAGCAGCCCAGGACTTACTGAACACTCCCTTCAGGTCAAGATACTCTTCGGGCACGTTAGACAGGTTCACCGGCTCATCCTGCAACAAAGAACAACAAACAGGAGAATAAGCAGAAACCAAACAAGACGCATGACATTTCTCATCCCACGCCAAGACCATTCTCAGACTCCAATTAATGTGGGGGTTATGGAGTGTTAGCTATGGATGCCCCAGCACCACTGGAACCAAGGCTGCGTCAGTCAGGTAGAATTTAATTCTCTCTGTGTGGTTGCCTGATGTAGTGAGACTCATCATCCCCGTGGAATGAGTGATAGATGACAGCGGCTGTCCATCTAGAGCATTGACGGATATTGGATGAGTAAGTGAATGCACAGTAATGTTGAGCTTGTAAGCTAAGTTAATGTCCATAAAATTTTCCTCGGCTCCAGAGTCCACGAGAGCTTCACACTGATGACTTCCACCAGCCCACTGCAGTCTTACCGGGAGGAGAGTCGCAGCAAGAGAAGATTTCTTGAAGGCAATGCTACCCGCCTCACGCCTACTGACGGGTCTTGTCTTTTAACTGGACACTTAACAGCAAAATGTCGTGCAGCTCCACAGTAGAAACAAAGTCCCCGTACTCTACGTCATTCCCTCTCCTTCCGGGACAACCGAGCTCCGCCCCCCTGCATGGGCTCAGGATCGAATGAGGGAACGACCGTATCCACAGCCGCGCTGGAACAATCTCTCTCCACAGCAGCCTTCCGACTGTAATTAGCACGTTGATCTCGACGCTGCAGCCACGTATCTACCTGGATCACCAGATCAATCAATCCGTCTAATGTAGTCGGTAAATCCAGCGCGTAGATCTCATTCTGGATACGGTCGGCCAACCCATGCAGAAAAATATCCCACTGTGCCTCCGTGTTCCAGTTGCATTCTGCCGCCAGAGTTCAGAATTCGATGGAATAATCCGTAACAGTTCTTTCTATTTGACGGAGGTCCACCAAAGCTCGCGCCGTCTCTCTCCCAGAGACCGAGTGATCAAACACCTTCTTGAGCTCCGCACTGAAAGACTGAAATGATACACAACACAGATGACCTTGCTCCCAAACTGCCGTTCCCCACAGCGCTGCTCGTCCTGATAGCAATGTTATCACAAATGCCACCTTAACTCCTCTGTGGGAAATGATGACGGCTGGAGAGCAAAAAACAAGGAACATTTAGCCAGAAAGGAACGGCATAATTGTGGCTCACCAGAATAAACCGTGGGGGCTGGCAATCGGGGCTCCATGGGTCGAGCAGAGTGGTCACCAGGCGGAACCGCGGATATTGGACTGGGTACAGTGGGAATGTGGGCAGAGTCGGTTCGCAGTTGTTGCAACTGTGTGGTCAGTTCAGAGACCTGCACCACCAAAGCCTGCACAGCACATCCTGTTGTCACGATCTGTTCCTCCTGGCGATCAAAACGGACGTTGCTATAAGACAGAATCTCTCGTAGCTCAGCAGCACTTGCTGGATCCATGTCTGGTCAGATCGTTATGTCATGGACAAAAAACACCGGATTCAATAGCAAGTGTACAACAGTTTATTAATCCACAAAACAGGGCAAGATGGTCAGACACATGCAACACGTCAGGCTTCGGTGGCAACGAGACTGCAGCAGGCTGGAATCCAACAGGCAGACGGTAATCCAGAGAAACAGGGCTGGGTGAGAATCCACTCTCGAACAGAAAACAATCTCACAGGACACAGGAGACAAAGGAAGAAACTGCTGGAGACAACAAGACCACAACGTGAGCACAAGAACGATCTGACAAAGAACACAGCAAACACAGGACTACATATAGGACAGATAACGAGACGCACCTGTGACTGATCAGCGCAGTCAGTCACAATAGCAACGCTAATGACTAACTGACACTGACAGCACCCAAACACAACACACACTCACACGCAGACAGAGCGGGAATGAGTCAGTGAACCCATGAACCGTGACAGTCATTTTCTACAGATGCCTCTAGAAAGAGGATAAAGCAACTATTACATTTTTTGCCATCAAACTGACTCAGAATCTTGTCGATCATATCAAAGTAAGTTTTTAAATGTCTCACTCTAAAGGCCTGCTTACATTCAACATGAATGTAGTTGTACAAAAAAACCCTGCAATTTATGGCAGCGTGAATTGGAAGTGGATTGAGAGACTATAATAAATCATGTTTTTTTTTTTATCCATCTTTGCCAGAAATCACTGCCACAGCTCAATGAGCAGATAATAACACAGTTGTGGGACGTGAAGAATGAGCTCAAAGAATGTGAGGCTGGACCACCAAATGACCCTAAGGGGGCCAAACAGTTCCTCATTGAAGTAGGATCTCAAGTGTAGCGATTTGTACAGTTATTAATCAATTTATGGGTGGAATATGAATATAATAATTCATAAAGCTTTATGAATAATTATTATGCACATACCGACCCAAGGGGGAATTAACCATATATGGTGAATTAATTATAACGAATTATAATCAATTATATATATGATTAGTTCTGGTTTAATAATTATTTAGAGAAACTGTTCGTTTGTCCAGTAAACTAAGCTCCTCATAGAATATTATCAAAGGAAGGTTTTTCTCTGGCCACGAGAAGGACCTCCTATTCTAGCATCTAAACGTAAAGCAAGGATATAGGATCAAAACGTTAAAGTGACCGGGTTTTTGTTGAAATGAGCAAAAAGAACAATCGAGCATGAATAATGTGGTTAATATATGCAAACTACAACACCAGAGGTTATACGTCTAAATACAGAATATAAAAGTATATACAAAAAGGGAACGTAGAGACAGGAGAGGAAGGATGGTCAAAGAATGGCAAATTACGACAGTTAACCCTTTGAGAGCCAGCACAGAAATCAGTTTAAGCCAGTTTTCAGAGAAATTATAATACTTGCAAATGGTTCAAGTCGGTGTGCAGCAGAGTTTCAATGCGCCTGGCTTGGTTGGTCCTTTCCGAGAGGGTTTCTCCGGCGGGGTTTTCAAACGAGGTTTAACTGACGCGTAAGATGACAGAGAAGAAAGAAGAGAGAGAGAGAGTCCAAGGAAATGGTCGTCCCGGAAGGAGAGCGCATGATGACAGCGCTGTCGCCTGAGGCAGTTCAGGGGCAGTTGAGAGACAATCGGGAGACCAAGGAAAAATTGTGTGTGGTTGTTTTTATGGAAAACCAAGCTAACACACCTCCTGAATTGTAACGGCCAATAGATGCGCAGCACTATTTGGTGGGCAAAGTTCCTTTGTTTGGTCTCCTAGCTGAATTTGCATACTTTATGACTATCAGATCGGATTTCGAGATGGAGTACTTTCTTCACAATATCATTAAACAAATCGAACAATGCATTTGACAGCCATGTAATATACATAGATGAATGAGACGTGGAAATAGCTTTAAAATGAATCCAAACTTGATATATATAAGAGAAGCATGTAGAAGGAGTTATGGTTTACAGACAAAATTCCATCATTAAAATGAACACTAGCACAAATACACTAATTTAAACTAAGTCTAAACACTAGGAAGCATACATGCACTTAAAATATGACGGGTACACTTTGGCACAGTCATATTTTAAGAGTAGCTGTACATACAATCTCTAAGCATGTTTCTGTGTTTTTGTGTGTCTGTGTGTGGGGTGTGTGTGTGGAATGTGATCTGGAACAGTCTACAGCAGGGGCCCTTTGATGTCCCAAGAGCTGGAAGTGGGCATCTCTGTTTAGTTTCGGCCAGGCCACAAAGTTGTCAAATGGGCTCGTCTTTTGCAGACCGGTCGGAGCCGAGATGAGACTTTACACACAGTCCAGCATGCTAAAAGCGTTCTGAACATTCCAAAGTTTATTGACTGTCCTGATAAGTGTGCATATGCTACACAAGTCATCACAACTTTTTGTTTCTGAGATTTATCATTTAGTGTCCAAATTGGAGGAAACGGTTTGTGTTTGTTGTGATATTCTCCTTCTTCCTTGTGTATCTGCTGTAAAAATATCTTGCCGTCAGATGGTCCCAAATCTCATCCACTGTTCAAGCACACATACACATCACTGTCTGACACTAGGTGGTGCTATGGTTAATAGAGTTCATGATTGAAACGCTGCATCTTCCTTGTGTTGTTGTTGTTGTATTGTAAATTATTTTCTCATCCAAATGTGTTTTTTAACCTCCCCAGAGAAAACACTTTTGCTGTAAAATGATAATGTACAATAACATGCTTATGTAACAAATATTATCTCTTTATCACAGATATTAAAAAGATTCAATGATCAAATCAACTCCTTATCATCAGGGGAGCTGATTAATCCAGAAAATGTGTTTTCCCAGCTTCGGGCTGAATTCAAGAAGTGGAATGATCATCTTAACCATACAAAGCCAACCTGTCTGTATATTTTCAACATTATACATACTATAACCTTGAATTCACTGCTGTTGTGATTTTCTAAGAGTTATAAGCTTACAAAAAGTCAGTTAATTTAATAAAAAATCCATCTTGTTCCTAAACAAGTTTGCAGTTTGAAAGAGTTTAGCAAGAATTACAGAGGGAGGGAATTGCTCAGTTTCAGCAACTACAGAATGTTTGAGTGGGTTCTGCAGCGCCAAGTGGCCACACTTAAGAAGTCAGCCATGGAATTGCTCAGTGCCATCAAAGGTACCATCACTCATCTTATCTTCATTATAAAACTAAATGATTAGATCACAATTGAAATAATGTTTAATAGTTTTAGCATATCTAAATTGTGAAGCTTGTAGTTTATTTATGTATTTCTCCTAAAGAAATCATCCTCAAGCAATTCAAAGATGTGTCCTATAAATGCTTTCGGAACTACTCTGTACTTCAAAATATCACTGAGGTAAATATTGCTACAATAATCATTTTTCAGTTATTCATTATGGGATAAAATCCATTTTAATAGGCCTAATTTCAGTGTTCTGTTATGTGTTTTTGCAACATAGAAAAAAGAAAAACATTACAGAACAATGTAAGCTTACTGAAAAGGGTTTTTCAATGGCATATTCTTTTCATTTAACAAAACAGTTAAAACTGAAAGAGCATTTTAATTATTATTATAATTCAGAAAAAAAGGTGAAAAAAATAGTTTTTCACAGTAGTTTAAAAACTGTTCATTGTACTCTCCTTTTAATTTTTAATGAAATTATCATTAAATGTCCCTAAATTATTCAACATTTTAAAATAGTTTTTAAAAGGGGGTATCACCGAAATTGAGAAGCTCTTCCACTGTAATTGCCTCACTTGCTGTGTGCTTTTGTGTTTGTAACCCAATGCTTTGTAAGCCAATATTCCAACCCCCAAAACCTGGAATATTTCTTTAATTGGGTTCTCTTTCCTCTTCATTTGAAACCATAGACCAAAATCAACAACATTCAGTCAAGTCAGGAAGATAAGACTGAACAGAGGATCTCAGAGCAGTTTGAAATGGAAAACATGGTCTTCACTCAAGATCCCATCTACTTGAAGATCTTGAATGAGATTAGCGAAGAGACATTTTCAGAAAAGCAGTTACCAGTCTTTGACATAAAGAGCAAGTACAGTGAAATGCTGCAGGCGTATTATGAGGTAGATTTTTTCTAATTTTCAGTAACAAATATGAAGCTTTGTTCAGAGACTGAATGAACTGCAGTGCTTAGTACCTCTGTGATTTTCTTTCAGATTGTGGTGCAGCGGATGGCTGACCAACTGCCCATGATGATCACTTTTTTCATGCTGAAGCAGACTGCCCACCTCCTGTCTACTGACATGTTGAGTTTACTGGACGGGGCAGATGTGAGCGAGCTCCTGTCTGAGGCCACTGAAGTTGGTACAAGACGCAGAGACCTACATGCCCGTCTGGACCGTTTGACTGCAGCTCAGAAAGCACTTAATGATTTTATTTGAGGGACCTACTGACTTGTCACATCTGTTTAAGGTTTTTCATGTCATGTGATTCCTTAATCTCCTCATTTGTTCTTTAACGACGACTAGCATCCATAGGTGCATTACCAAAACCTTCTGCTCCAGAACAGAGTTTAGATTCTGTTCATCAGCCCTGTCTCCCTAATAAATTCAAAGAAAGCTTTACTGTTTATCTCACTTGACCATTTTATTAAAGCTTTAATATTTAATTCCTGAGGTCTGTTTTTCCTCATTTCTTCTATCATATTGTTCCTTTCCTGCTCATATTTAGTACATTCAGTAATTGCATGATATAGTCTCCTCAACCTGCCATTGTTCACAAAATCCATTTGGATGTTTTCCTATTATTTTGGGAGTGCTGTTTAAATTGGAATACCCTAAACTTATTCTACTGTAAATACATTTTTTTCTTGATTTACCTACATATCTTATTTTTTAATTTACTTTATTAATTAAGCTGTAAACCCCTTTCCCCACTGTTCCACTTTATTGCTTTTAGTATATTAATACTGTATCCACATTATTCTGTTGCTTAATTTCAGATGAATAGCTTCTCCTCATGCATTGTGGTCATGTGTTTCCTTTGTTTGATGTGTTAGGTTTTCATTGGTTGATTTTGTCATATGTTAATCAGTTCTGTTTTGTCATTTGTTCATTGTCTTTATCATGCTCAGGTCTATCTTGTTTGTCATAGTCCATGTGTATATATAACCCTTTTGTTTCCATAGTCCTTTTGTTAGCTTTGCTTTTTTCATGTAACCACGTATGTCAAGTTCAAGTCATAGTCAAGCACTCTTGTTAATGGCACTGTTTAGTTCAGTTTGTTTTGTATTTGGTTTGGGTTTTGTTTATTAAACTGCACTGTAAACCCTAATAAGTTGCTTCTACTCAAATTATTTGAGGAAACACATCCCTGCAGTTTAATTGAGTACCTAAAAATACTTGTTTTATCTTCAAAACTTGTTTTAAGTTGACTTAATGTGGTCTTCCCATTGAATAAACTTATATTTTTAAGTATTCAGATAACGTAAAAGTACACTTAACTAAAATTTTCCAGTTTATATGTTGTTGCATTTCTTTTATTGAAAATGCAATAGATCATTAAAACAAATGATTGCTTCGCATCAACTGCAAGGTTTGAGCCCTTACATTTCATAGCTAAACTTTGATAAAATATACTGATTTAACAGCGTATTAACCATATCAGTTAATAAATACATTTATAGGTGCTTGAATAAAGTATAGTAGGAATTAGTAGCAAAACATAAACTGTCTGAAAATAACCAGTGACTAAACACATATATAAGAAAAAAGGTCTTCATGATGACAACTCTTCCCGCCTGTCTCACCACGGATATCTGGGGGGTTTGTTTTTAAGACCCTTTTTAGGACCTTTTTAAGACCTTTTGTAGGACATATAAAATGTATTTATATGGCCATGTGATAACTAAAGCGTAAAATGATAGCAAAAACAGTTTAAACAGCTTCAGTTACAGGAATTATGTTATGGCGTGAATGCACCTTTAATGTTATGAAGTGACGAGAATACTTTTTGTGTTCAAAAACAAAACAAAAATAACAACTTTATTCAACAAATTCGTCTGTCTGCTGTCATACTGCTATGCCATTTTTGTTGCAGAGCTTCAGTGTTTATGTCTGAACGCGGGCTTGGTATGATTAAAAGAAAGCGATTTGGTCAACAGGACTGAATCGAAAAGGAAAAGTAACACCCCAGCTGTCAGGTTGTAACAAGTGGTTACATCAGGACCTGAGGTTGATATAAATGGCATGCTTCCTTTATTTTATGATCTGCCTTCTGATAAGTGTGGCACATGGCTTGAGGGTAGAGACGTTCAATACCTTCCCTATAAAAAAGGGGTGTTTAAGTAAGGAAACACCTGGGGTATGTTACTTGTTTTTTGACTGACTCTAATCTTTGTTGCTCTATTACTATCTTTAACAGCAACCATGAGACTGGTAGCTTAAGTAACCTTGCTTTCCCTTTCTGGTACTGCAGAATCTCTCTGTTTTCTGTCACTATGGCTGGTGCTGCCTCATTAGTCTTTAAGTAGGATGGTTCCCTGGTGGACAGCAGCAGTGGTGGACGAAGTACACAGATCAAGTACTTAATAGCCTGTCTTGTTTTGTCCTACCTATAATATGTTGTTGCTTCATTAAAAACCTGCGCTATACATTTAAAAGAAATGTCTTTTAATTATGTGTGTGTGTAGCTATATGTATTCCTTGTTTATCAGTTTTTTGACATTACACATTTTAGTACAGAACTAAAATACTTTCTTGACTGTTGTCATGTCATAAGCTGTCATTAGATTACTGTATGAATTTTTTATTTGTGGATGTCCCAATCAGGGTTCAGGATGTGAAATTTTGAAATAAATGTTTGTTATATATTTTGGTTGCAGTTGTGAGTTAATAAAAATGTAACTGGTTGTGTAAAATAGGCTCTAAATATCGAAATATTGATCGAATCGAATCATATCATAATCGTATCACAGAACTTTTGGACCCACTTTATATTAAGTGGCCTTAACTACTATGTACTTACATTTAAATTAATAATTTGATACAATGCACTTATTGTGTACATACATGTTTTTACATTGTACTTATATTTTAAAAACACCTGCATGTAATTACATCTGTAATTAATTTCTGTAATTACATTTATAATTACACTGTTGTCCCATCCCTTACACCTTACTCCTACCCTTAAACCTACCCTTACCACCAAAGCTTTCCCTAACCCTACCTGTACCCCACCTCAATAGCTGAAAATGTGTTTTGCAAGTCAATATGAACCCAATAAGTACATTGTACTTATTTTTGATGTAAGTACATAGTAGTTAAGGCCACTTAAGATAAAGTGGGACCGAACTTTTTGAGGTATCAGAAAATATCGAATCGCTGGCTATGAGAATCGATATTGTATCGAATCGTGATGAACTGTCCGATTTACACCCCTACTGATAAACACCCTTAAAAAAGCGGTTTTACTATGGTAAGTCACATGTAGTAACTATGGTTAATTTTCGTACAAGCAATATTGCTTGCGTTGGTGCTCTTTTATTTCAGTGTTTGAAATAGTTGAATGAATGTGATAACTGCCTTTACAATGTTAAATATTTAATTAATCTTAAAGAATAATGCAATGTCAGCGCAACTACTTTGAATATTAGGATTTTTGGCATAAATGTGTGAATTACAAACACCGATGTGAATACTTTTGTCATTAATAATTACAGACACTATTAAAAAATGAACTAACAAAACAGATGGCTGTTTTGGTAACTGGTTACAGTTACACTGATAGTTATGGCTAAATTGCAATGGATTAGCTAGCTAAAATATATGTGGAGTGTTACTTAGCTATTAGCCTACATAACCTTCTCATACCTCCTTCTCAGTACATGCTTTAGTTTATTCCTTTTAACGTCATTCTTTGACCAGCTGGCTGGGCAGCGGTTCTCTTCATTTCTGGTGCTACTCTTTCAAACAGTACAGCACCACCCACGTTGTTTTGGTGATACTCATTGGCTGGGCGTTACCAATCAGTTCAATGGAGGGGGAATATTTTTTTGTCTAATTTATTATGACAAACTCATATTTTATTAGAAACTAAATTATTGTTACAAAATAAATGAATTCTACATATTTTTCCATTTGATCAACTGTGATTTTCATGTTTCATGTTTCTCAACAACCAACCCCCCCCACAAACTACGCCCCTGGGTGAAGTGAATAACATTGATTATGAAATTACAATGGCAGTTTTATGCTCTGGGCAATGTTCTGCTGGGAATAATAGCACATGGATATTACTTTCACAGGTAGCGCCTACCTAAAATTGTTGCAGACCAGGTATACCCCTTCATGACAATGGTGTTCCTTGATGGTAGTGACCTCTTTCAGCAGGATAATGCGCCCTGCCATACTGCAAAAATTGTTCAGGAAAGGTACAGAAAATTAGCTCAAAAGGAAATATGAAAAATTAATTATAACTTGTTATTGCAAAAATATTTGGGTTGCACATTTTTTTTACAGTATGTGCAATTACATGTACTAACAGGCCACATTCACACAGCAGCAGAATAAGGTTGTCATTCCTATATTTGAATCCTTAATACCGTTTAGTTCACACACGCAGTAGCCTACAGTTATTAACAGGAATGACAACCGCATTAACCAAACTCACACCCATAAATTTTTTTGACTCACACCTGCATTCTCGGAATGTTCGCACCTGGTTCGCACTGAGTGAACGGAACAGGACTGAACTAGTTGTCTGTCACGTCATAGTGCGAGAGAGCCGCTCTTCTAAGTTGTTTTGTGTGTGGTTTTACTTTTGGTAACTTACAGCGACAGATATATGAGCTGTGCGTCATCTTAAGGTGTTAGATCCAGTCACTGTTCTCCACCGGAGCGGCTCCCGTCAGTTTTGTGTTTCTTTTCCAAATTCAAATTCCGTGTCATGCGCAAGACGTCGCAAAGAATGTGAAACACGAGTGCAACAGTTAAACACTCCGGCTATCGCGTGTTGTTTACATGCTGCTGTTGGTTAATGCAGTTTGAATGGATACACTCACGGTTCATTCGGTCTCATGTCATGTCAAAAATGATGAGACTTTTCAGTTTTATGGACGTCGCCATCTCTGATATTACGTTGGTCACTGTCGTTATGGTTACTACGGGCTTGACTCTCATTACATGTTCACAGTGTTCTAGACGCTACTGTAAGTTGCTGTGTGAACGAGATATTTCGAGACTTTAATAACTTAACTTTACTATTAACTTTAATATTTTTCCATTAAAGAGCGGTACAGTACATGAGTCATTCTATGAAACGGGTGCCATTTGGGTCCCTGTTTACACAAAATATATTTATTCACAATAAACCTTATATTTTTTGTAAATATTTTATGATTTGTGCGCGTCCCTCAGTTTGACTTACCACCCCGTCACAATAACTTGTTTTATCTATAAATAATGCACTGTTCCTTTAAATGACATCTCAAAGCCGAAGTGACATTATTTGAGCCTTATAGCCACCAAGAACAAAAGCAGGCAACTATGTAATTTTTTTTTTACGTTGTTTATTTGTTGCTTTTTCATGTTAGACAGGGCCCGTCAAGCTTAAACTTACCACCCCGTAACGCAAAATAGATAGGGAAAAATGTTTTTTATTAATTTTTTTACATTATTAATACAAAGAAAATTATATTTAAGATTGAATGCATGTATGCTAGGTGAAAAACTTGACCGCATGGGAGATTTGCTGACTTTTTGGTATGAAATTTACCACCCCGTCACGTTTTCGTGAAGGGGTGGTATGTGACGGGGTGGTAAATTTCATCCCAAAATGCCCCCTGATAAAAATTATGTTCTGGGGGGTAAAACTTTTTTTTTCTGGCAGGGTTCTCTTGGTAAAATGTGCATTCCAAGGGCTAAATATCATGTTATTTGGGCTCGCTTCAACCCGTGGACAGGAAAAACAACCTGCGGCAACAGAGTAGCTTGCAGACTTGGCAACACTGTTTGGTTCATTCATTCACTCATTCACTCACTCACTCACTATATCACTCACAACTTTTTTACCCAATTTAAATGTCTCCCCTCCCCCAGTTTTTAAAGTTTAAAACCAGCAGATCATATAGAGAAACACTTTGTCCATACCACCCCGTCACATCAGTTACCACCCCGTCACATTTACCACCCCGTCACAGGGTCATTTTGTTAAAAGTTTATGGAAAGAAAATGAAATATTGCATAAATTAATGTTGAATGATGTTCTTGTTGTGTGGACTAATCAGATAAATTTAACTTTATTTGTATTTTTAAGTGAAATCATTTTTCAGTACAAACAATGAGGCCATTGAAACATCAAAATCATATTTCAAGATTAAAAATCTAAGAATAAAAAAAAAAATATATTAAATTACAGACTTTCTATTGATGGTTTCCAAAAAAGGGACATTTTACTATTAGGAAAACATTAGATTTTAAAAATCTATTTCTTGTTTTACTACTCCAATGGCATACATATTGTCCGTGACGGGGTGGTACAAGAATGGCTTCCTTGCCTGAATAAAAAGGATAATATTAATAAAGATTTTGTGCCTGAGGTGGGAAAATATGTTTTTTTGGAGGATTAACATATCTTTCAAGTTGTAGGTTTGTTTAAAAAAAAGTTTGTTCTTAATGAAAATGTTGAAAAATGCAAAGTGGAAATGGCACCCGTTTCATAGAATGACTCACATGTGTGATTGGCAATAGTTGCCCACGGGCAGAAGCAACATGGCCAGCAAATGAAATGTTTTGCATGAAAGAAATGTTTCTGATCCTACTCTTCAGAAACTAGGCACACCCATATGCACACAATGTATACTGATTCAAGCAAATATTATGAAAATATCTGAAGTCTTTAATGCATGCCTGCTTTTTAAATTCTTATCTTTTATGGCTTTGTTTCAAAACTTTTGCCATACACTATAAATTACAAGCTTTACTCACCCTCAAGCAATCCTAGGAATATATGACTTTCTTGTTTCTGATGAAGACAATCAGAAAATATTAATAAATATCCTCCTGATTCATGGCAGTAATGCGTTATCAAATGAGTATGAGCTGAACAAAGTGTTTTAATCCAAATCCATCCATCATAAACCTATTCCATGTTATTCCAGTTAAGTATCCTGCTTCCGCCAGACTGACTTCCATATTCTTCAGAAAAGCTTACGCTGTACATCCTACGCCTTTCCTATAACTGACGCGACGCCAGTTCCGTTTTTATGTAATTGTCTGGCGGAAGCGGGATATTTAACTTCATAACTTGTTAAATATGGATTTTTGTTTTTACACAAATGCATAATTTTGCTTAAGAAGTCCGTTATTAACCTTCCAGAGCCGTGTGGAATATGTTTATTATGGAAGTGGATGGAGACACTTTGTTCAGCTCATACTGGTTTGGTAACGTATACTGTCATTATAAAGCTTAGATGCGTCAGGATATTTATTAATATTTCTCAGAATGTCTTCGTCAGAAACAAGAAAGTCATATATACCTAAGATGGTTTGAGGGTGAGTAAAGCTTGGACTAATTTTCATTTGAAAGTGAACTAACCCTTTAAGTCTGACACAGAATGTTTGTCTTTGTCTTGATTAACCAGTTCATTCTGAAAGGCTAAAATATGGTCCACACCGAGATTCTTTGCTTACAGAGGTGTCACAAAGAAGAGTGTGAAACCTCTTTTATTGGTACATCTCTCTCTTTCATCAGTGGCATGAAGTGGCTTGTGATGGGCCGATTACAAAACATTGCTTCGGAGCAGTTCGAATCAGCGGTTCGGAGCACCAAAGTCACATGATTTCAGCAGTTTAGCTGTTTGATAGGAGATCCGAATCACTGATTCAATTCGTAAAGCTCTGAACCAGTGTTTTGAAATCGGCCTTCACAAGATATTGTTGAAAAGTCGTTTTGTTTTTTGGCACACAAAAAGTATTCTCGTCACTTTATAATATTAAGGTAGAACCACTGAACTCACATGAACTGATTTAAATATGTTTTTAGTACCTTTATGGATCTTGAGATTTACAATGGCATTGCTGGCAATAAAGGCCTCATTGAGCCATCAGATTTTATCCAAAATATCTTAATTTGTGTTCTGAAGATGAACGAAGGTCTTACGGGTGTAGAACGACATGATGGTGAGTAATTAATTACATTATTTTAATCTTTAGGGTGAGCTAACCATTTAACTTAGGTTTTTACTCACATGTAAACATTGATCAGCGAACATAAGCAGAAGCTGAACCGAACTTGAATAATGCACAAGAAACTCACATGTGCTGCATAACAAATGAGGTTCATTCTCGTGTGTCACACAA
Organism: Megalobrama amblycephala; assembly: GCF_018812025.1. NCBI lineage: Eukaryota > Metazoa > Chordata > Actinopteri > Cypriniformes > Xenocyprididae > Megalobrama > Megalobrama amblycephala. The sequence goes on from NC_063058.1 coordinate 20,001,507, forward strand.
CACATGTTCTTGTGTTTGAGCTTCTGAAAGAGGTTTATTCTTGTGGTTATTTAGGTTCGGTTGAGCTTCTGCATATGGACTAAACAGCTTGACTCATATGGATTAGTTTTCTGATCTCTTTCCAATCAGTTTTGAAATGGCGGTAGGATGGAATATTATTTTGTACTCAAGGGGTCTATTTTTGTCATCAGTATAATAAAAAATAATGTGTTTTAGACTGAAAGAATGAGTAACAGAATGAATGAGTGGCAGAATTTATTATATAGGAGCCAAGGTCAGACCAAAATTGCTTGGATATAGGGCAATCATAAAATAGATGTGCAAATGTCTCCTCTGGTAGTTTACAAAAAGCACATGAGCTGTCAATGTCCAGATATTTAGAAATATTAGAGTTAACAGGATATATTTTATGTAAAATTTTGAAATGTATTTCTTTAGCTTTATTGGATATGCAGTATTTTCCTGATAAAAGCCATGCCTTTTTCCAATCTATATCTTCTACCAAAGATCTCCAATAGAACTTTCCTCTTGGAGATTTTTTTTCTTGAATTGAAAGATCTGGCATACGTGTCTTTGGTACATTTCTTGCCCAAAAGATCAAGATCAATGTAAATTGTATTGTGACTGTTCTGCTTAGATTATAGGGAGTGGCTTTTAATAAGATGAATTAACCTTGGTGAGATTGCTTTAATCACTGTGGTAAACTCTTTTGGAGTTATCAGGAAATTGTGGTAAGTCATAAATTGCTCATATAAAAATTGCTCAAGTAAAAAGATTACCTGAGTCATCAAATAAAGACAGAATACCGTTAATATTATTTTGAAACCACCTGGGGAAAAATAAAGATTTATTTTTGACAGCGATATCACTGTTATCCATTTATAAGGTGAAAAACTATGAACTTAACACAGCTTCCAAGAAAGGGACATTGCTGATTAAATTTGGACAAGGCAATAGGTAGTTTAGAAGGTAAATAATTACAGTTTAAAATAAAGCAATTTTTTCAAATATTTGGTTGGGGATAAAATACCAAATCGACCTTGGATTGGCAAGACATCTTTTAAGCCAATTCATTTAAAGATATTTATCATGTCAGAAAAATCTGAAGAAAAAAAAAAAAAAAAAAAAAAAAAAAAAAAAAATCAATATCTCCTTCTGCTCTGCTTTTAGAGAGCACCTCTTTTTTAATTTATGAGACTTCTTTTTCCAAATGAAATATAAAAAAATCTTTTTGACTTCTTTGGCAATTCTGTTCTCAACAAATAAGGATAAAGATGGATATACAAAATGAGAAAGACATTCTGCCTTTGATAGTAGGACTCTACCAAATATCGACAGGTGCTGCTGTATCCAGATATTAAGAATATTTTTAGATTTAATTATCCTAGCTGAAAAGTTTAAGGGTTGTCTTGCCAGAAGATTTTTAGTAATATAAATACCTAGGTATTTCACTGTGGACACACATGCCTTTGACACACGTTTCATCTTTTAAGAATAACTTGGTGTTGTCTAACTGTGAAATTTTAATTTTCCTCCCGAAAACAGAAATTTCTTTCAGTTCTTGATTCTGAACAATGCTCACAGATAACTTAGTAACTAATAAAAATAAAAAAGGAGAAATAGGGCAACCCTGCCTAACACCATGCTGTACATCAAAACTACGAGAAGTGTCAAAATGAATAACAACAGAACTGTTTATTCCTTTATAAAACGTAGAAACAACTTAAGTGATTTTAAAAGAAAACTGTATTCAATCGTTGGCTTTGCAAAAATCAAGAAAGAGAATAAGACCATGAGAGTGCATGGAATCTGCATAATCCAACAAATTCAGGATATTCTTGTAGAGGGTTGAATTGGTTCCATTTGTAGTAAACAAATGTGGGTACTTTGTATAATAGTTTGAGAACTCAAGCTAAAAAATTTCAGCAAGTTATAGGTGCTGAAGCAAAAAGTGTTACAACCATCCCCGGTCTCCCCACATGAGCTTGTTATCAGGCCTGATACCAAGACTGATATGGAACCATTAACAAGAGCCAACCTGTCTGACTTGTTCAATCTGTGTCTACTGGAATTTACATAATGGGTGTGACACACTTTAAATACAGTCGGACAAACTTTTTTTAAATTATTATTTCTCATCAGTATCACTACAAACACACTGTTTGGGTAAAACCTGAATTGTATAAGAGGCATCCAAAAGGAAGGACATTATCAAATATTCTTAGAACTAGAATTTTTTTCTCTTTTTATTTTCCAGAAAATGTCCACTTATGATGATGAAAATAGTGATAGTTCTCAGTACGATAGTTCTCAGGATGAAAGGTTGGTATAAATTCTATTTATATTATTATTATACTATTGAAATTGAAATAGTCAATATGTTGTTAATTTATTTGGAAATAAATATTTCTATGGTTTTAGAAGCCTGGCTTATGTCATGTTATAAGCTCTGGATTAACAAAAATAGAAAAGTACATTTATTTACAAGACAAGTCAACTTTATTAATGCAGTGCAGTTAAGTGTACTATTAGGAAGAAGCAAATAAAATGGAAATAAGCAAATTCAAACACTGATGCATACATCGGGTGTCAGAGAGCTGGAGCTGTTAAGTACATACTTTTATTGTACACCTTACTTTGAAATAATTAATAATAACAACAATTGTAATTGTAAGTATACATATCACCGTGGCAGCTTTGTGGTTTAATCAATGATAAATAAAATTATGATATATAATGATAAATATTTTTTTCATGCTTAATTTGTGTTCGTAACAAGTGCACTTTCTTTTATGTATTAATTTTATCATAAAACTTTCCTGTCCAAGCAAAGTTTTGTGCTTATATAAGATATGACAAAAGGCAGATGATAAGATGAACGCATTACCTAAATTAGATTCTTTAATATTAATAAAAAAAAACCTTAATATTAATAAAAAAAAGAAAACTGAAACAGTGTGGAATAACAAACTGTATGAAGGTCAAATTATGCCAAAAAGATTTGTATGCGCAGGGTAAAATTTGTGAAGGTGTACATAATGTTGCAAGTGTAAATTAAATTTACATCCACAAAAAAAGCTTTGTAAAGGTATAAATCACCTTTCAAGTGTAAGAAAAAAAGATTTGCAGCATTTTACTGTTTTTTAGTAAGTGCAATTCATGTATTGTAATTTCGGGAAACACCAAATTGTTGAACTATGTTAGTAATGACAGAACTTGTGATGTTAGTTGGCTAACAATGCTTTTGGGAAACCAAGAAGTTTGATTACTGTTTTTACATTGCGGTTAGTGTAATCAGTGTTTTAGAAATAAAATGTAATTTTTTTATCTTTAAAGGCAGGAAAGGCAGGAAAGGCAGAAAAGGCAGGAAAAGCGGGAAATGAAGGGAGAGGTTCACAGTCATTTTGAGCAGACTATTCGTCCATACATTGATCTGATTGACACTCTGCGGTCAGTTGGTGTGGAGAAGGACCTGGCATTACCGACTATTGTAGTGATCGGAGACCAGAGTTCTGGAAAAAGCTCTGTGTTGGAAGCACTTTCTGGAGTTGCATTACCAAGGGGAAGCGGTGAGGACTGGTTTTAATGACTTATTTTTTATATCATTTTAATTCATTATAAAAAATATTTAAGTAAACTTCACACAAGGTTATAGAATTAACTAATAGGTTATAATAAATCCATGTACTGTAAATGAACAGAGAAATCTAGACATGTGTCTTACTTCATACTGATATTAAAATGCAAGTGTAGGTGAGATTAGTCAAAAACAAATGAGAAGAAGTGTTGGGATAATACAATATCAGCAATCACAGACATTTGGACGGGATTAGCTTTCTAGACATTGATCCGATCAAAATCCACGTAAAAACAACTAATATTTAACAAAAGAAAATGACATGTATGGGTAGCGCAAATATGACTGTTAAGCCCTGCCCCTCACTTCCGTTCTGTGGCTGCGGTTCTGAAATGTATTTTTTCTTTAGATCTACCTAAAGCGATTGTTGCATAATGCGCCCCACCAGGTGGTATAAATAGGGAAGCAGATGCACTCTGTTTTTTGCTGAGGAGACAACCTTAAGTCTGCACTACAGCGAGGGCACAGGAAATGTGGTGATGGGATGTACGTCCCCGTTCCCTCCTTCAGGGAACAAGGGTTACATACGTAACCGAGACGTTCCCTTTCAGTCGGTCACGTTCAACGTACGTCAGTAGTGAACAATGAATTGAGATCCCAAATAAAACGCCGTAGTTACTGACCCCTTCCAGCGGCTAGCGTAAGCTCCAGCCACCCGGCGCACCTGGGGGGGGCGGCTTAAACTGAGGCAGTCTACTGCTGTTCCGCAAGATCCACTACAGTAAGACTTAGACAACACTGGGGAAGCGAACCCATAGGGGACACTGCGGAGGCCACAACCTACCCTGCAGAGGAGGAATTTACGTGGAAATACACATATGGACTGGCTGTGGGCAGTACGAATATTGAGTTCCTGGGATGGCTCCAGCCTAGATATAAGGGGAAAACTCATCTGACAGGTGACAGCAGAGCTGGCTCTGTTAAGAGAAAGACACGGGCTCACCATGGGGAGTTTGTCCGTGGACAGTACACATATGGGACCACTCACATGGAGGGGTCAAGACATATGGCACCCAGCCAAACATCAACGTCGGTGACGGACGTTTGGCCTGGCATCAGACACTCCGCAATGTCTGAGCCACAAGGGGAGGCAGAGGAACTCGACAGGGTTCGCCAAGCGGGGAACTCTACTAGAGTAATGGATGCAGGTATCCGGCCCAGGGGGTGGGAGTGGCATTGCAAGCCGAAACTAGAAAGGTTTCTTCGCGTTTACTGGCTACTGGAAGCGAGTACACAGGAAGATACTGGTTCCACACGAAGGCTATAGAATCTAGCGAACGTTTTGGGTGTCGCCCAGCCCGAAGCTCTACAGGCAACTCCCCTAGTGGAGTAACCTGAGCAGGCAAGGCACGCCTTGGGACTGATAAGCCAAGGCGATGGCGTCCACACTATCCAGTGGGCCTCTGCTTGGAGACAGCCTTTCCCTTCTGCTGGCAGACAAAGAGTTGATCTGAGGTCCTAAAGCTTCGCATTCTATCCACGAACAGGCGCAGAGCGCGGATGGGACAGAGCAAAGCCAGGGCTGGGTCTGCCTCCTCCGAAGGCAGCGCTTGCAGGTTCACTACCTGATCTCTGAAGGGAGTGGTAGGAACCTTGGGCACATATCCAGGCCGAGGTCTCAGGATAACGTGAGAGTCCAGGCATGAATTCCAGGCACGATTTGTCGACCGAAAATTCATGCAGGTCCCCTATCCTCTTTACCGAGGCCAATGCAACCAGGAGGACGGTCTTAAGGGACAGTACTTTTAACTCAGCTGACTGCAAAGGCTCTAAGGGATGACCCCGGAGAGATGTAAGTACCAGGGAGAGATCCCAAGAGGGTATAGAGGAAGGGCGAGGCAGATTCAGTCTTCTCGCCCCCCTCAGGAACTTGACGATCAGGTGGTGCTTCCCCAACAACTTACCTTCAACTGCATCATGATGTGCGGCAATAGCGGCAACATACACCTTGAGGGTGGAGGGAGACAGCCTTCGCTCTAAGCCCTCTTGCAGGAAGGAAAGCACAGACCTCACCGAACATGATTTGGGGTCCTCTCGGTGAGCGGAACAGGTTCCACTTCAACGCATAAAGGTTCCTTGTGGAAGGATCTCCAGCGGAAGTGATAGTGTCTACAACCGACTGGGGGAGATCACTTAGAACCTCCGCGTCCCATCCAGGGATCACACATGAAGTTTCCACAGATCGGGACGCAGGTGCCAGAGGGTGCCCCGTCTCTGAGTCAGAAGGTCCTTCCTCAGAGGAATGGGCCAAGGAGGTGCTGTCGTGAGCCACTAGCAAGACCTGCTCCTCGTCCTCCCTGACTTTGCACAGGAGCTGTGCGAGAAGGCTCACTGGGGGAAATGCATATTTGTGTAGGCCCTGGGGCAAGCTGTGTGCCAAAACATACCGTGTGTACGGAACATACAGCGCAGCCACACCCATTTCGAGACACGGCCGTGAAGCCAGTGTTGAAGCGGCCTCATATGAAGCAATCCGAGCGGTGTGACTGCCATATGCCCCAGGAGCCTCTGAAAAAGTTTCAGTGGGGCTGCTGTCCTGCTCTTGAGCGTACTCAGACAGTTCAACACTGACTGGACGATAAAGCGATAAAGATGGCCACCATCCCAGAGCCTCATCGCAAGATGGGCACCACCCCAGAGCCTTGTCGCAAGATGGCCACCACCACGGCTGAACCCTCAGTCAAGATGGCCACCGCCACGCCTGAACCCTCAGTCAAGTTGGCCACTTCACTTGTGCCTATAGGCCTGTTAGTGGAGTATGAAGGGATGTCCTGGGGCACAGACATGGCTCCTGTTCTCGAGTTAGCTCCAGACTGCGCTCCAGTCCTCAAGTCAGTTTCAGACTCCATTCCAGTCCCCGAGTCAGCTCCAGACTCCGCTCCAGTCCCTGAGTCAGCTCCAGACTCTGCTCCAGTCCCCGAGTCAGCTCCAGACTCCGCTCCAGTCCCAGAGTCAGCTCTAGACTCCGCTTCAGTCCCAGAGTGAGCTCCAGACTCCTCTCCAGTACCCCGAGCCAGCTCCAGACTCCACTCCAGCCCTAAGCCAGCTCCAGACTCTGCTTCAGCCCCTGAGCCCACTTCAGCCCAGACTCATTGACCCATTTGACTGTGTCTGTGATCTTTAATTTGCGCGTCAGCAGTAGATTGTGCACAAAACCTGCCACTCCCATCACCGCATTTGTTTAGTAAATCTGGCCCTTAAAGTATACTTTTATACACTAAAATGTGGGTCAAATTTAGGCCCAAGTAGAATTGAAACTGTACACTTACAAGTATACTTCTAGTACATTGATATTAGTATGTATACATATTAAAAAATATATACTTAAATACAATTGAACTTTACTTAAGTATACTTATTAAAATTAGCTTTAAGTATACTTATTTTCCGCAAGGGGTGTCATGTTTTCTGTTTTCGCATTTGACCAGCTTTGACCAGTGCATGTCACTGATGTGTCAACATCATGTCCACCTAGTCTGTTGCTTTGCGCAGTAATAACTACGAGAAAGTTTCTCATTATTATAATGAGTTACAAGTCATTATTACTACAAATTTTCAGATTGTTATAAATGTAAAGTTATTATTACAAGAAAGTTTATTATAATGAGATATGAAGTCATAATTATGTTAATCAAAACGTAACCTCTTGACTATTCAAACTGATTGCTCATTTTCTTTAATCAGACCTGCACAATTTTCCACTGTTAGTTTTCTTCTGATTGTTAACTAAACTGTTTTCTGTAGGAATTGTCACCAGATGTCCATTAGAGCTGAGGCTGAAGAAGGTAACAAGTGGAGTCAGCTGGAAAGCGGTTTTAACTTACCGTAAGAAGAAAACTGATTTTGTGGATTAATCTTTAGTTGCACAAGATTAGAAAAACTCTTTTGTTTTCTTAACTTGATGGTTTAATCTTACAACTGAATTTAAAACATGTTGCAGGTCCTAAAGAACATTCAACAAATGAGAGGAAATTTGAATTTGAAGATCCTTCAAAAGTTGAACAACATGTTACAGAAGGTTAGTAAAACTGCATTTTGTTAAGTGTTATGAATAAGCACAAATCTACACAGTTCACAATATTTATAATAGCTATTAACTAATAAATATTAATATTATTATTTATATTTTTCAGTATTGGATGAAACATCTTTAATTAAAATCAACAGGTCTATCATCTTTGTGTCTAACATTTAGCTTACTGTTTCTAAAGTACAATATGTGTTTTTAAGGCAAAAAATGTACATAAATGCATATTTAAATGTTTAAGTACTGAAACATTGTTCATTTGATTTACATAATTTACATCTAATTTAATCATCCCAAATTAGTGTTGGTTGTGCTCAAAAAGTGGTATACATTTTTAGTTACAACAGCCTCTAAGACAAATCTGTGTCATAATTCACGCTGCATTTAAGGACACACACACACACACACACATACATATGTATATATATATATATATATATATATATATATATATATATATATATATATATATATATATATATATATATATATATATATATGCTTCTACAAACATTTGTGAAAGAATGGGTTGCTCTCAGGAGCTCAGTGAATTCAAGCGTGACATTTTCACTTTAGAATACTAATCCTTCATTAATGAATAACTACACAGGAACAAATGAGTAATGCATTATTAACACTCTAGTAACTACTGGAGTCATTGTAAACTTTTGAGGTATTGGATAGTAATAACTCAAGAGTTACTACATAATTGTAAAGGAACTACGAATTACACTGAACAAAATTCTAAACGCAACACTTTCTTTTTTGCCTGCATTTTTCATGAGCTGAACTCAAAGATCTAAGACTTTTTCTATTCTGTGTATAAGGCACACCTGTGCAATAATCATGATGTCTAATCAGCATCTTGATATGCCACACCTGTGAGGTGGATGGATTATCTCGGCAAAGAAGAAGTGCTCCCTAACACAGATTTGTGAACAATATTTGAGTGAAATAGGCCTTTTGTGTACATAGAAAAAGTCTTAGATCTTTCAATTTCAGCTCATGAAAAATGGGGGCAAAAACAAAAGTGTTGCGCTTATAATTTTGTTCAGTGTATTTGGATCAGCATTCTAAAGTAAAGATCATGGTAACCCACTATTAATTAAGTGTTAACAAATACATCAGAAGGAATTACTGTACAAAACTGTACAAAAACGTACTCGGTTACTAACGTAACCTTGGTTCCCTTAGATACAGAACGAGTACTGCGTTGTATGTCTTATTATACATAAGACAAGATGCATATGGCAAAAACTCTTTTTTCTCTGATTTCTGAAGCCTTTATTCAATTACGCAGTGTAACTCTGCGGCGGGCCTTTATTCATTTACGCAGTGTAACTCTGCGGTGGGGGCGGAGTGACCTTTCCTCTGAGGGAAGGTTGCTCCGGGACAACATGTCTGCCCCTGTGTTCAGTATGCCCTGTACTCAGTGAGAGCAGGTTGCACTGGGCCCACTCTAAGATGGTTTTCGCTAGAGTGAAGAGAGCCCACTCTGGTGATTTATGAAGGACACCACCATCATGCTGTCCGACCTGACCAAGAAATGCTGGGAGAGCTCGATATACTGCCATAATTTCCAGACAGTTGATATGAAGCTCGTTTTCTGGGCCGTTCCAAGCGCCAAAGGCCGGATGGTTGTCGCACAGAGCTCCCCAACCCATCTTGGAGGCATCTGTGAAGACAACCTTCCTCTTGTCCATCATCCCAATTGCCATGCAACTGAAAATGAACCAGCAGGGATTCGTCCAAGGGGCCAGGGTTGCGACTCAGGCCTGGTTCACCCTGAGCGAGCAACGACCATGTTGCCAGGCTTGGAATGGGGACCCATGGTTTCAGCCAGAACTGCAGCGTGCGCATACGAAGCAAGCCCAGCTGCAGAGCCGGTTATGCCGAATTTATTAGACCTAGCATCTTCTGAAAAGCTCTGAGCGGCAGAGAAGCCCCGGCGTGAAGGTTTTCACAAGCTACTGAATGGCCAGAGATCGCTCTTTAGTGACCACAGCCCTCATTTGGGTTGAGTCTAAAATTATTCCCAGGAACAAAAATTATCCCAAGACATGTTGGCTGGGAGATAATGAGCTGGGAGATAATTGACCCTGAGCCCCAAGCACTCCAAGTGGTTGAGGATGGTGGATCTCTGAGATATTAGCTCTGCCTCCAACTGGGCCAGAACGAGCCAGTCTTTTACCCCTTTCCACCAGCACGAACCGGGTGCTACTTCAGAGCTAGTGCTAGTGCCAGTTCGGAGTTGGTTCAACTGACGAGCCTTCTAAGAACCGGTTTGCCTTTCCACGGGCCAGAGAGCAGCACAGAGCCAGGTCTTACGTCACTGCAAATGTCTCATATTTCACAGCAAAGCTAGCGCTGCAGCGCCAAACACAAACACACCAGGCTCGTTTGAGATGCATCGGCTTCTCGCATAGAGATCGCGCATGACATCAAAGCTCCGCGAGAACGATCCAAAAGCACAAGGAGTCGTATGCTCTACAAACGCTCCCGCGGATCCGCAGCACCCGCCGAATCGGTCCGCGCTGCTCCGATGCATCTCGAACAAGCCTTCTATCAACAATCACGGATGTTTCACTACTGTTGATGCTCATGGCTTTGCGAACCTACAAGGGCATCCAAACACGGCTCGGCGTAATTTGTATAAAGACGGAGATTACAATCGAGCTACTATTAGCTCGATTAGCTGCTATTTCAAAAATGGCGGTCACAGTTGTCTTCTTGGTCACGGTAACCCCGTCCCCAGCCCCTGACGCAAGCGGTTCTTACTTATAGCCCAGCTACGTTTTGGTGCTACTTACGAACCACTTTTCCTGGTTCGGAGCTGGTGCTTTGTGTGTCGAAAGACAAAGAACTGATTTGAAACTAGGCTCTGGCTCCGAACCAGCACTCAAACAGCCTTGGTGGAAAAGGGGTATTTGAGGTAGTTCAGTATGCACACACCCATCTGTCTCAGAAGGGAGAGAGCCGTATCCATGCACTTCGTAAAAATGCGGGGAGCCAGAGATAGCCCGAATGTAAGGACCGTGTATTGATATGCCACCCCTTTGAAAGCGAATCTCAAGAATTGCTTGTGATGGGGGCCTATCTGGATGTGAAAATAAGCGTCTTTCTGATCCAGGTTAAAGAACCAGTCTCCCGGGAATACTTGCGGGAAGATCTGCTTCAAAGTGATCATTCTGAATGAGCGCTTTATCAGGGCCCTGTTCAGATGTTCAGAAAAGATCCATCTTTTTTGGGAACGAGGAAGTACCTGCTGTAAAAACCTGACTCGCTTAGTGCTGGGGGAACCACCTTTATGGCTCCTTTCGCCAGCATGGTGTTTACCTCGGAATGCATGATGTGCGCGTCCTTGCTTTCCACAGAGGTTTGGACCACGGCCTTGAATAACGGGGCCCATTGAGCAAATTGGAGTACATAACCTCATTTACTATCTTCAGCACCCAAGCTGACACTGCGGAGATGGCCTGCGGAGATGGCCTTTGGGTGGCTGTAGTATTCTAAAGTGTTACCAATTTCCTTACTACTAAATAATCCACGGTCAACCTTTAGTGGTATTATAACAAACTGGAAGCAACTGGGAACAACAGCAACTCAGCCACAAAGTGGTAGGTCATGTAAAAACACAAGAACAGTGCGTAGAGAACTTCTGCGTAGAGAGCAGCTGCATTCAAGCCTTAAATCACCAAGTGCAATGCAAAGTGTCAGATGCAGTGGTGTAAAGCATGCCACCACTGGACTCTAGAGCAGTGGAGACGTGTCCTCTGGAGTGACGAATCACGCTTCTCTGTCTGGCAATCCGATGGACGTGTCCAGTTGCCAGGAGAACGGTACTTGCCTGACTGCATTGTGCCAAGTGTAATGTTTGGTGGAGGGGGATTATGGTGTGGGGTTGTTTTTCAGGGGTTGGGCTTGGCCCCTTAGTTCCAGTGAAAGGAACACTTAATGCTTCAGCAGTGTTAATTTTTGCAGCCATTTTTGAATTAGTCTTAGTCTTTACCATCAGACGTATATAGTTTAGTTTTAGACGTCGAAAAGTAATTGCATTTTTGTCAAGTTTTAGTCGTTACTTTTAGTCAAGCTACAGTTACCAACATTAATTTTAAACATTAAACAAGCAGCGTAATATAGACCAACTGAATGACACTTTAATTTAATTAGAAAAACTCAAATGAAGATCGCAGAACTCCAACTTACTTGTCTGTGTACAGATCATCTGCACTTCTTCCTTATGGGGCTTTCACACAGGACACGGTATGCGCTGCGCTTGCTGATGGATTCAGTGCAGCCCTTCAGGTACAAAGCGATTTGGGCTACGCTGGTCAGAGCACAGTAGGCAGAGTTTTCCAAACTTGTAGCGGGATTTCTTTACGTCTAGTCATTTGATTCTCGTTCCACCTTTCGGTCAGCAGCAAAGTATGTGCTAAGAAGCGAGCAAAAGCATTGCTTGTAAGAAGAAGAAAGAATTATTACATTACTATTATTACTATTTTTATTTTATCATCATTATTATTACAATTATCACTGTTATTATTATTGATATTACTGTTGCCTTCATCACAAAATATTATCATCATCACCATCTTTAGTATTACTATTGTTATTATTATTATTATGATTATTATTGTTATTAACGTTATTATATTATTATCGATAGTACTATTCCCGTCAACACAAAATATTATCATCACCATCATTAGTATTACTATTGATATTATTACTTGTTTTATTATTATTACTGATATTACTGTTGCCGTCATCACAAAATATTATCACCATCTTTAGTATTAGTATCATTATTGATATTATTATTATTATTTTTGTTATTATTATTATTATTATTGATATTACTATTGCCATCAACACAAATTATTATCATCATCATCACCATCTTTAGTATTACTATTGTTATTATTATTACTGTTATTACTGTTATTATTATTATTGATATTACTGTTGGCGTAATCACAAAATATTATTATCATTATTATTATACATACTATTACTTCTTAAATACTTCTACTATTACCCATTTGTCATTTCTGCTTAGTTTTCATTGCTGTTACTATCATTGTTGTTTTATTGTTGTTTTTGTGTTTTGTGTTCACCATATGTTGTATGTTTTGCACTCCTAATAATAAAAAGAAGAAGAAGAAGAAAGAGCAGCTCTTGTTTCCATGACATAGCTTTTCTCCCGATGTCTCTATACTATGGAATGCCAAGTCTGCCGAAATTAAAAATAAATAAATACATAAATAAATATACAAAGAAATGTAAAAAGCAAAAAGAAATATATAAATATATATATAGAAAAGCAAAAAACAAAATAATTATTTATACATTTATTTCCTTATGTATATATTTATTTTTTCCACAATTATTTATTTTTTCTTTTATTTATTTATACATTTATTCATTTAAATGTTTATTTATTTTCACATTTATTTATTTATGAATTCCATATTTGTTAATTTCCACATTTATTCAATTTCTATATTTGTTTATTTCTACATTTCTTTTTTTTACATTTATGTATTTTTACATTTCTTTGTCCATAATGAGGAGGGTGTGGTCAAAGAATATACACTAACAAGAAGCGACAGTCAATAGAACGTTCCATTGCAACACCGGCGCTCAGCAGCAGCCCTGCGTTTCCGCCATTTTGGGGTGAAAGCGAGTCGTCAGTCCACTAGATTCTATGGCAATATCAGCTGCTTTGTTAAAACAAAACGTCTCGGTTACGTATGTAACCCTCGTTCCCTGAAGGAGGGAACGGAGACGTACGTCAGTAGTGACCGACGAATTGGGATATCTCTAGAGAGCCCTATCAGCTTCGAGTGAACTAAAACAAGCCAATGGAATTGGCGTGTGACACCCTCACCCACCGGATGAGGGTGCGACGGCAGCTCGGTGTCACGGGGACACTGAGCGTACCGCGCTGCCACGCCCATCTCGGGACCCGGCCGCGAAGCCAGTGTTGAAGCGGCCTCATATGGAGCAATCCGAGCGGCGTGACCGCGGCTGCAGATTCCATATGCCCCAGGAGCCTCTGATAAAGTTTCAGTGGGGCCGCTGTCCTGCACTTGAGCGTACTCAGGCAGGTCAACACCGACTGGACGCGCTCCTCGGTGAGGCGCGCAGTCCGGGCGACCGAGTCTAGCTCGAGACGGAGATAAGAGATCCTCTGCCCGGGAGTGAATTTGCTCTTGTCCCAGTTGACCCGAAGACCCAACCGGCTGAGGTGAGCTAGAACCATGTCCCTGTGTTCGCACAACTGATCTCGCGAGCTGGCCAGGATCAACCAGTTGTCGAGATAGTTGAGAATACGAACGCCTTGTTCCTTGAGGGGAACAATGGCCACCTTCGCAACCTTCGTGAAGACGCGGGGTGACAGGGTCAGCCCGAAGGGTAGGACTTTGTACTGATATGCTCGACTCTCGAACGCAAACCGTAGGAAGGGTCTGTGGCGAGGGTCTTCAGGTCGATCGCTGCAAACCAATCCTGGGGACGGACGCATTCGAAAATGCGCTTCTGCGTGAGCATCTTGAATGGCAACTTGTGAAGGTACCCACCGCCCTTTTTCGGTACAATGAAGTAGGGGCTGTAAAACCCCGACCTCATCTCGGCTGGAGGGACCGGCTCGATTGCATCCTTCACCAGGAGGACAGCAATCTCTGCCCGGAGAACAGGTGCATTGTCCAACGACACCTGAGTGAAGTGGACACCCCTGAAAACCGGGGGACGCCGGGCGAACTGAATTGCATAGCCGAGTCTGATGGTGCGAATGAGCCAGCGGGATGGGCTGGGAAGCGCAGTCCACGCTTCCAGACACCGAGCCAACGGGACCAAAGGCACCACAGACGCACGGGGGGTGGGGCAGCGAGGCAGAGTATGGGGACCCGACTCGGACGGCATGGGAGCGGCCCGGAGTGTGGTCAGACTCTGCGAGGCAGCAGTGCGTATGGGAGACGGCGCACGGGGCGCGGCCTGCACCATCACACTGCCACCTGCTGGCGAAGTGAGAGGGGGCTGCAAGCGGCAAGGCGGGGCCTCACATGCTGACAGGCGTGCCCTCTTGTGACCTGGAGGTTGGGGAAACTGCTCTTTTTGTGAGGAAGTGGGTACCGCTGGTCTCCGGAGAGCCAGCGGCGGCAGCTGGACAGACATACACACAAATTCCCCCCGGCCCTCCTCCAGGGGTGGGAGAGATGATGGGAAACTCTCCCGAAGAGCAGGACCCTTCCCCTCCAGGTTGCCCGTCTCAGGATCGAGACTTCCTCGAACCGCTTACCACCTGGCTTGGTTGAGACAGGCTGGGCACCACGTCCGCGACCAGCACTCTGCTGCTTGGCTGGTGTAGGCCGCTGCTTTGCCGGCTTAGCAGAGGCGGAGGACGATGCGGACGGGCGCCCTCGGCGACGAGCGTGCTGAGGCTGAGCCGCCGGAGGCAGGGTGGAGGCAGCAGCGGACCGCCAGGGCATGACATGTTTGATGGCTTCAGCCTGCTTCTGTGCGGCGGAGAACTGTTGGGCGAAGCTCTCCACCGCATCGCCGAAAAGGCCGACCGGGGACACGGGGGAGTCCAGGAACCGATGTTTGTCGGTTTCCCTCATGTCCGCCAGGGTCAGCCAGAGGTGGCGCTGCTGGACTACTAACGTAGACATCGTATGACCAACAGAACGCGCTGTCACCTTCGTCGCACGGAGGGCGAGGTCGGTGGCAGCACGCAGCTCCCCAAGCAACTGTTGGTCAAGCCCACCCTGGGGCATTTCCGATAGCGCTTTTGCCTGGTAAACCTGCAAAAGGGCCATGGCATGCAGGGCGGAGGCAGCTTGTCCACAGGCTCTGTAAGCTTTCTCTGTCAGTCCTGACGAGAATTTACAGGCCCGGGATGGGAGACGCGGTTCACCGCACCAGCCGGTGGCCATTGGACAACAGACCGCTCGACTGGGGGAATCCGATCGTATCCCCTAGCCTCTCAGCCGTCCAAGGAGGTGAAGGCGGACGAGGGTCCAGACCTGGCACGAGCGCTATACGCCGTTCGCCAAAATCTGGTCACCTCATCGTGGAATTCCGGGAAGAAAGGCATCGGAGCGGGACGCTAGGTTTGACCAGCGCGGCCCGCTCCGAGGTACCAATCATCCAGCCGAGATGGGCCGGGACAGGGTGGAGGGTTCCACACGAGCCCGGCGCTCTCGACCGCCCGGGAAAGCACAGCCGTCAACTCGGGATCAGACTTGGGCGGCGCTACAGTCCCAGAGGGAGGCAGCGGAGCCGAATCCTCATCTCCCGAGGACTCCTGCTCACCTTCCGATGCTGAGATCGACATCAGGTGCACCAAAGGAAACGGCTGGACAGTCCGTAGAGGGCCCAGCGGAAACCGATGGCAGCACAATGGGTTGCAGTGCTGATGAGGCGGCAGAGGCCAGAGGAGCGGAGCTCGGCGGGGAAGCCCTAACCGTGATCCTCAGATCACCCTGCCTATGCACCGCCGAACCGTCATTCCGACCGGAGCCGGAAAAAACGGCCGAATGGGGCATAGGGGAGGGGACCCCCGCTCCCTGAGATTTCAGGAAGGAGAGTCTCGATCTCAGCACTGCGATAGTCATATTCCTGCAGTGGGAACATGAACTATCTACAAAAGCTGCTTCAGCGTGCTGAACGCCCAAACACGTGATGCAGCGATTGTGCCTGTCAGCTGGGACCAGGGAACGACCGCACCCAGTAACGCACAGACGAAATGACATACTGTCAGGGTTCGTCTGTGAAGCTCTTTTAGAAAGGGAAGAGTCAGCTCTGTCGTGCTGAAGCACACAGGGAGTGACGCGATGTGTTCGGGTACACCACTCCCCGAACACACCAAGAGGAACCGGCCCAAATCGCAACAAACTGCATTTTAAATGGGAAATTCACTTTTGCTGTAAAAACAGCAGTTGAGAGCTTTAAGCTCAGGCTCCTCGGGAAGCTCGCGACCTCGCTGTAGTGCCTTGACGCCAACACAAAAAAGACGCTGAATCTAGACTTTTTAGTTTCACTTTAGTGAAGTCTGAAGCAGGACACCAATGTTTGGCTCCGAAGCGAAAGACAGAGTGCGATTGCATCTGCTTCCTATTTATATACACCTGTTGGAGGCAGTGCGCATTATGCAAATATCGCACGCCAATTCCATTGGCTTGTTTTAGTTCACTCGAAGCTGATAGGGCTCTCTAGCGATATCCCAATTCGTCGGTCACTACTGACGTACGTCGAACGTGACCGACTGAAAGGGAACGTACATTAGAGCTGAAATCCAACCTGAATGATGACAACACAGAATAAAATACTATCACTAGTGATCATCAAATCCTTTTAACGGTTTATTTTACACACTTTGTGTTTAAGTCTTCCATTTTTTTCACAAAACCTTTGGTCTCTAGAAACCCAGTCAGTTTTGGTTAGAATTCTTCAAAGGCTTATAAACACTGAATTATTACCAACATATGAAATTAAATTAAGGACATGCATCAGAAAAATTGGGAATGTTGGACAATAAATTTATAAATATAACAGCTTGATTTTGCAGTGTTGTCTAATTTATTAATTATTAATTTACTATTAATAAATGTGTTTAAGAGGGGTTTGTGCTCTTTAAAACAAAGAATATTTGTAATTGTAAATTATAGTTTTTCTGCTGTCTGTTTCATTGAAAAAAAAAAAGAAAAAAAAAATTCTTTATAGAATTATCAGTATTCTACATCCACGTTATAAGGGTTAACTAGCTTTTATAACATGGAGCACATTGTCCATCTAGAAATCCTACTCTTCAAGAATACAGGACTATATAACCAAAATGGATCCTTACGAAGTGTACTTTTAATAACTCTACCAATTAATTGTAATCTCCTCTCTCTGTTCTGATGTCTAGTCAAGCCAGGTTAAGTTAGCAGTGGAGGAGAGAGACAGGGAGGAACAGGCTGTAGACTACTTTGGTCCGTGTACGTTTTGATAGTTTGTTTTCCAATTTGAAATGAAATACGCAGAAACGAGAAAACGGTCGTTTCCCGTTTTTTCGTTTGTTAAAAAAAACGGAAAAACGAGATTTTGACTCGATTTTCGTTTTTTTCGGGTCACGCCCCTATCTATCCTAAGCCCCTAGACTTAGGTTAGCTAAAGAATCCTAAAAAATGACCCGCACTTGATAAGAATCACAAGCTGAAGTGTTATAAAATACATGAAGACTGGGTTTTTATAGGCCTTATGGACAGACAGCTTGAGAGTGACTCCTGAAGGACCAGCACCACATCCTCTTGTACCACTGTTTGAAGAATTTATCTTCCAGAATCTGGCAGTAAGTTTTGGAAGATCATTTTTAGTCCATCTCTGCAAGACAGACATTTCAGGATAAGAGATGGACTAAAAGTGAACTCAAACACCTTACTGCCAGATTCTGGATAAATTCTTCAAACAGTGGTACAAGAGGATGTGGTGCTGGTCCATCAGGAGTCATTCTCAAGCTGTCTGTCTATAAGCCCTAT
This sequence comes from Megalobrama amblycephala, assembly GCF_018812025.1. NCBI lineage: Eukaryota > Metazoa > Chordata > Actinopteri > Cypriniformes > Xenocyprididae > Megalobrama > Megalobrama amblycephala. The sequence continues at coordinate 20,019,694 of NC_063058.1, forward strand.
TAAAACCCAGTCTTCATGTATTTTATAACACTTCAGCTTGTGATTCTTATCAAGTGCAGGTCATTTTTTAGGATTCTTTAGCTAACCTAAGTCTCTGAGATCCTGAGACCTTGCACTTCTGGAGACTCCAGGTAGGTTGCAGTTCTGGAAAATGGTGGCGCTGGAGACTAAAGGGTTCCTGATGGTTTCACACTTAATTCTTCACCTTAATTCTTAATTATTTTGCAGTTAACATGTGTCTTTTCTTTTCCACCTGTTTTTGTCTGACCCCGCTGACCCAATGAGCATTTTGCTGTCCCTTGGTCATGCTTTAACTTTGCAATTTCTAGTATTGCATTAGTATTGCGTCCTTCTCATGAGTATTTAATAATTTTTGACTTTTCAGTCTGAGTTAAATCTCTTTTTTGGCTCATTTTGCCTGTAAAAGAAAACTTGCCTAATAATTCTGCACACCTGAATATAAGGTATTTTTCATTTCCAGCCTTCATGAACAATTATATATCACTTATAAATGATTAAAAACAATATTAATAGTAGTTATTAAGATTGATGTGGATTGGAATTGGTAAAATGTGCTTGGGAAAAAAATATGATCAGAAAATCAACTTGCCTAATAATTCTGCACTCCCTGTATTGTGGTTCATTGTTCATAGTTTTTGAGGGTGTTCAGAGGGCCATGCAAGTAAGTATAAAATATGCACTGCAAAAAAGGGGTGTCTAAAAACAAGATAAAAACACTAAATCTAAGGGAAAAGATACTCAAAATAAGTGAAATTATCTGTCAATGCAGCAAGATAATTTCACTTGACAAGATTTCTTGAATTAAGATTATAATGCAAAGTTAAACACTTAAAATAAGAATTTTTTTCCTGATCTTTGCTGTCCATTGGTGTGTAGGCCCTACTCCACTGCCACCTTTGATCACCAGGGAGTCAGTCAAGAGAGAGTGAGTACACTGGTCCACTTGCACTTACTACTCAGCTTTGTAGGGGCTTTGGGGAATGGAACAGTAGGTATGCATATTTACAGGGACCGCAAGGATGGTGTACTGGTGGGTGGTGTCCGACCAATTGTGGTGGGCCGGTCTGAGCAAAAATGCTAGGGCCATTTTTTTGTCCCACTCCAGCCCTGTTGATATATCATTCCTAATTTATATTTTTATATTTGTAAAGATGTGCATCAGAGGGATAACAAAATATTAAATAACAACAATAAAATATTGTGAATAATATAAGTTGTTTTATAGTTGTATAGAATCGAATTGACACAGTGGTTTACATTCTTTTGTTAACAAAGTTTGTTTGTAACATTTACAATGTTTATAAAGAAAATGAAATGATAATAATCTCGAGAGAAGGCCTATATTCAAAGCTGACTCACCTATGGTTTCTCAACAGTTTTTTGCATCTCTCCACCACCACATTTGACAGGTTTGGAAAAAAATATGATCATTTTGTGTGAACTATCCCTAGTATAAATATGTTTATACTAATATTTAACCTTAGTGCACTGATAGCTGCATTAATATTAACCATACAAACAACAGACAGCGAGAAAAAAAAAAAAAAAAACGATTTGATTTTTAAAATAATCCTTTATTTAATTTTTTTATAATTATTATTAGTAATGCACCTATTTTGATTTTTCATGGCCAATAAAAGCAAATTGGCTGATTCTGATTTTTTTAAAGCAAATTTATTTGTTTGTTTAATAGACCCTTTTACTGTTTGTGCACAATGATGACGTAGCAACGTATGCGCGCACATTTTGGCAACGAAACTATGGTGTCAAGCTATGCGAGTGGATTAAGCAACACAGACAGAGAAAGTTATTTTAAAAAGTTGACTTTATCAAATGGTATCCGGCTACCAGATCCGTTTACTATAGTGGAGTGGATAGAAGACGTTAGCAGATGGCCAAATATACAGTGGCCAGATATATATATATACAGGGTGCGATTTGTAGGGGGGATGGGGGGGGGGGTTATGTAAATGTATGTGTTATGTAAATGAGCATGATCAGTTGTTTTTCATTTAAATTATTGTATAATTTCAAGATTAACAGCAAAAACAGCATGGTCTGACTTTAGCTTTGTGAAATTATGCTACGTAAGACACCTGCACAAAACAAAATCAGCAGACGGACTGAATGAAGATGCAAATTCACTCTCTGACAGTAGGTGGCAATAATGGAACAGCACTGATGTAGCGTTTCCATGGTTACCTCTATACACACACAGCAGCGCTGCATTATGGAGATAAGAGGAAAAACCATCACAACTTTTCTGAAGACAGTTCCCTTCAGAGATACATTCATATCAACCCCAATTTAATATTTATATTATTCTTCCTATTTTTCGCCAGCAGTGAGCTTGTGCATGGTGCAGTATTTTCTCCACTGGCGTGTCTGTTCTCCTCTTTGTGTCCGTTTTCAGCGTGTGCCTGTGTTAACGTACTTTTTACAGGCTTAGTAAATATTTCCTGAAACTTTGGGAAATTGTTACAAAGCAGTTTATTTGCAAGCCCGGAATAAAGATAGACCAAAATAAAACTAAAAAACCTTTGGGTTTATGACCAGTGGACTAGTGCATCTCTATTTTGATCATGAACTCATGTACGCGCCATATTTGGAACTAAGATTTAAAGTTTGTCTGTAAAGTACACCAAGAAATTGGCTTTATAAAACATTATTTAACGCATGATTAAGTGGATGTTATTTCTATGAGGATTTTGTGTTATTTTTCAAAGACCTAATAAATTCTCAAAAATAAACGTAGGGTCTACGGTAGGCTAATGATAACCATACAAACCTCAATGTACGAGTAAATAGGAAAATAAGGAGTAAATAAACATTTTCAAAGACCAAGACAGCTTAGGCCTACCTCAAGATGCTTTTTCAGATTAGAAGTTGAATCCTTTTTTTTTTTTGAATCCTTAGAAGTTTTGTTGCAGGTAGACATAGCTTGCATTGCACTATGATGTTACTGTACGTCCTTTTTCATGTTTACAAGTAAAACTGTCTTTGAATTTCCACTAGAGAAATGAGTTATGCCGTTTTCCCGTCCATTTTTTGCGTGCGATTGTTTTCTGCACCCTGCAGATTGCTATTAACTCAGTGGTTCTCAACCCGCGGCCCGTCACCAATGTAAATGCGGCCCGCGAAATACGAATCTGACGTCACGCCGCATTGAGTTCTGGGTAACTTCTTTGTTTATTCGCCATCTTGACAGGATCGCGCAGCCTTTCCGTTATTGAGTTTAGTGCAGTAATTTGTTTTCTGTCATGATTGTGAAAAATGTCACTATTGTATGTCATTAATGCTGCATCGATAATTGTGATAGTAACTCAGATCATCGTTCTGAGAGAAAACAAGACAGTGAAAAACATTTTTTTCGCCTTTTCTACGTGTAAAAACACCAAGGGAAGCAGGTCGAGGAGATGACGAGAAGACGCCGGATGGCAAATCTATTATTAATGGCACTGATTAAACCCACTGCTTATCACTCAATAAAAGAATGGCATTGCTAAGTGTTTTTGAACGTTTTGATTTCGTTTGGTTTAATAATTAACATTACCTTTGCAAGTCTGACTCTCACTGCGCTCGTGAATTAGCAGAACTTGACGGGGACATTCAAATGCTTAACAAGAAAAACCCTTCATGTGACAAACAAACAATTCTGTACATATTTATTAAAGCATACTGCGTGGAGATACGCAAATGAGCCCAAAATATGAACGCAACACGTTTATAAAAACGGTTTCCTCTCGTGTCCTCTCAAGAAAAGGCTTAATGCACTTAGACTGATATTAAAGAGACTAAACTCTATTTACAAATAAAGCACATGCAGAAAAACGGATGAGACCAAAATATAAACTTTAAGTATCACTTAAAATGCAAGCATTTTATACATTTTCTTCATAACGGTTTTATAAAGGTATGAAATTGCTTAGTGTGGTTGTCATTTGTTAAAATAAATATAAAAATACATTGTGTTCGTGTCCGTCTGTCCGCTGAATTTGACCCATAATCTCTGATTCTCCTCATCTGTGATCGTGGAAAAGGGGGATTACAATGACAACAGTTGTAGGCCTACTCAGTATGCTCGTTTAAGCACCATTTAAATGTTTCCAACAAATAAATGAATCGACTTTTCTCAGTGTTGATCACATAGATTTATTTGGATATTCATACGATGGCTGAAGCAGTGGTGAGCGTCCAGCGTGCGACACGGTAAACAAATCAACATTGTAAATAAAATTCTACAAAACTTCAGTGAAAAAAAATAAATAAATAAAATGATCATGTGACGCGATAAAATAGTTTCTATTGCCTGCAAACGAAACCATTAAAAATGTTAACGTTCCACTTAATGGCAGAAACAAAACAAAAGGTAAGCAAGAATCCATATTAATTTCAGTACGAGTAATAGAGGGCGATCCTGTCAAAATGGCGGCGCCGCCCCGGCATGCAACGAGGCGTGACGTCGGTTCGTATTTTCTTGCCGACCACAATTTAAAAAATAAATTATAGCATTACAATTTATTTTTGTTTTTAAATTTATTTAAAGTGAATTAAACAAATATAAATGAGCTATAATGCTTTATTTGTCATATAAAATCATTTTGGTGAGCATTTATTATTTTCAGACATCAGGCAAAGTAATGACGCAATCACTCAGTTAACGAACACTTTTACAAGCATGCACTTTGGAAGAGTTCAAACAGTAGCCATTATTTTTGTAAATTTAGGGCTCAAAATGGTCAAATTTGTTATTAGATGAGAAAAACTAAATGTGGAACATACAATGAAGGAACACATGCAAACAAGAAGAGTCGCAGCATCAGCAGTAAAGGTAAGAAGAATGGAAGAATCAGTTAATGAGCGAGATGGGCAGCCTTCCTGTTTGCTCTGTAGTAAAGTACTAACTTGACAAGCAAAACCTACAATTTCAAAAGACTGAACTGTGAATTCGATGCGTTTGTTTGATGTACTTGTATTTTAAATCAGTAATAAATAACAGCATCAGCGCGGCTGTGACTCGAATGAGCCCAACTCTGCATGCGCTCGCTGATCCGACGCTGCGCGAGGGATTGTGACATGACAGAATGCTTGATATTGTCAGAGATTGTAATTACAATGCGCTCAATGTTGTTTATAAAAAGAGCTGAGTAAAAATTTGCTAATCAAGGCGTTTGGTTTGTGTGATTGTTTAGTGACTATTGCGATGCTGTTGAAGAGAGTCATACAGTCATACAGAATTAAATAGCAACTTAAAGTGATTGTATATACAGTTTGTGTATGTTCATTGAGCATTACTGTCTGATTATTATTGTAAAGCTAATGTCAGTAAGTTATTTAAGTTGTTATTTATTGTGTGCAACATCTAGGTATAATGATAGTATTATCTGCTAATACAATAACTTTAAATCTGATTGGTTTGCATTGGTGATGTCATATGTAAATTATATGCAGCCCGCGAGACTTGCACTTGGACCATTGTGCGGCCCACTGGGAAAAAAGGTTGAGAACCACTGTATAGAATACCTCAGGGATGACGCATTTTTGTAGGCAAAACCCAGAAGCGAGTTAGCATTTTAGGGCTTCCGGTTCCAACGCCGTAAAGTCTATGGGTTTTTTGAATGGGTTTTTGCTAAATCGCCTGAAATAAGGTCTGTGGTTAACAAAGCCTCTAAATATTTTCACGTTTTGATCTATGACATAAAACACACCAGTTATAACCCGCTTGTGATTTTTTAAACATTTACTGTGTCTTAAAAACGGCGGTTGCTAACAAGGTGCTAAAATGGACTACTTCTTTTGGCAGGGACTTTAGACGTCATCATGACAAACAGGACATTTGGACAGTATTGCTCATGAAAAAGTGGATAAGTATTCATACACGGCGCAGATCATAATCAGCGAGCATGTTTTTAAATAGAGTTGTTTTTTAAATACAGTTTGAGGACGCTTGGTGGTGGTGACGTTGATCCACGACTATGGTGTGCTGTAGTCCGTTTATAGCCTACTGTTAGCCTTTTATATCTGACGACTTTATGTAGGCTTCAAAATGTACAAATGTTGTGTTAACTTGTAAAGATTATCTTGACAGACAAAACGTGTAAGTGTCATAACCCTTTGTTAAAAACAGAGCTTATTTTTTGCAATTTTCCAAAAGTCTATGGGAAAAATGAATAGGATTTTGATCGAGGGAACCTGTGTGCCGCTAACTTCCGGGTTGGCCTACAAAAACATGTCATCCCTGAGGTACTCTATTAACTGAACAGGCTGTGCGCGCATTGTTTTTTTTTTTTTGTATTTTGTTTTTTTTAACAGACAGCTTTACGTTAATAGCCTGTTAAATGAAATAAATGACATTAAAATTCAAATTAATCACTTTGGTAATCTATACTTTTTGAATGTAACTGTAATTTGATTACCATCTATTTAAAATGTAACTGTAACGAATTACAGTTACTCAAATTTTGTATTTTAAATACGTCGTTACATGTATTTTGTTACTCCCCAGCCCTGTCTGTCTGTCTGTTTTACTTATTTTCTGCAAACCATATATTAAATGCATATGCGTCATCAGATATGAGATGAACCACGGTGCAAGTGCGTGCCGAGTGTGCAGAACAGTACGGTTCAATTTTTTACCGAGAACCATTTCACCCCTAATAAACACACTCCTAAACCTTGTGGAAAGCCTTGAAAGAGTTGAGGCTGTTATGGCTGCAAAGTGTGAGCCAACTCCATATTAAACCGTACGGATTAAGAATGGGATGTCATTACAGTTCATGTGCACTTTTGGCGATATATACAGTATATTTTTTTTAAATACTAAACATTGTTAATTATACAGTATTTGTGTATTACAGCCCAGAATGAACTGGCAGGAAAAGGGGTAGGAATATGTGATGAGCTCATCACATTAGAGGTCATGTCACCAGATGTGTGTGACCTCACACTGATCGATCTACCTGGAATTGCCCGAGTCCCAGTACAAGGACAACCAGAGGATATTGGAAACCAGGTGAGCTGTATAATCTGATTTTGCACTTTGAGCTATTATCAATCCAGGTTTTAAACTTTGTCTTTATGTCTTGTAGACCAAAAGTCTGATCATGCAATTTATTAAGAAGCCAGAAACTATAAACCTGGTAGTGGTCCCTTGTAACACTGACATCGCAACAACAGAAGCATTAAAAATGGCCCAAGAAGTAGATCCTAAGGGCAGAAGAACTCTCGGTAATTAAACAGATGGTCTACACAACATCTAATATATCAACACATATCTTTGAGCACCTCTGTCTGCAAATGCACATTTTACAAAATTACAATTTTTCATTTTCACAGCCATTTTGACCAAGCCAGACCTCATAGACAAGGGAACAGAGAAGAACATTCTGGACATTGTCCACAACAAAGTGATTCCTCTCCGCAAAGGTTACGTCATGGTGAAGTGTAGAGGACAAAAGCAGATCGATGAGAAAATTCCTCTGGAGGAGGCAGCTCAAATGGAGAGAGATTTCTTCCAAAATCATGACCATTTCAGGTTAAAGATAGAAAAGAATAGAAAAGAATAGAATTTTGTTCCCTAATGCTAAGTTTTCTGTTACTTTGTCCTCTTTGGTAATATCTCTAAATTAATATTTCAAAATTGCTGAATTTGGACCTCCCTTTAGTACTCGAGTATAAGGTTTTATTAATATTAATTTGTTGTCATTAAATTGAATGACAATTGAATTTGCAAAAGTTTTCCTCCACTAATGCATCCCTAAAAAATAATTTTATTAATGTTAAAATAATGCCATTATTAATGCACCTTACAAAAAGTGCCTTCTCTTTTTCTACAGATGCCTCTTGACTGAGGATAGAGCAACTATCAAATGTCTTGCCATCAGTCTGACTAAGTGTCTCGTTAATCATATCAAAGTATGTTTCTAAATTTCTCAACCTAAAAAATGTCTATTCATACTGAGTATGAATTTAGTTTAAAAGTGAACTGCAATTTGTGGCAGGATGGATTGCGAGACTATAACTAAATTGAGTTTTACCCCTTTTTTTGTCAGAAATCACTGCCACAGCTCAATGAGCAGACAACAAAGCTGTTGTGGGACGTGAAAAATGACCTCAAAGAGTGTGAGGGTGGACCACCAAATGACCCTAAGGGGGCCAAACAATTCCTCACTGAAGTAAGGTCTCAAATCATCATTTTATGATGATCACTGCAATTCTTTTTGTTTCTGGGAATTATTAGGGCTCCAAGCTACAGGATCCCCACTGTGTTTGTTCAGATTTTCTCCTTTATTTTTCAAAATAAGGGCAAAATAGAACTCTAATTGGGAGCAGGTTGGATTGGGTTTCCTATACTGTATGTATTTTCTGATAGTTTGTACATGAGGTCCTGCCCACTGCTGGAGCTTCTGCCCCTTTTTAGTAGTTCAGGCAGCTTCATTCTTCTCCTTTTACACACATTTTATTGGTATTGCAAAAGAAAACTTAAGATTGGCCAAGAATTTGTAATATTAAGTCACATTTATAGTTGATTGGGGTCATAACCTGCATTTTAAAACATTTTTTATAATGTTATCTGAGGTCCACTAACATGTTTTTTTTTTTTATATAAAACATTTCTTAGAAGTAATAATCTATTTTCTTTTTGCATTTATGGCAGATTTTTTTTAATCACAGTTTAATGTCATTAAAAGCCTTTTATTTATAGGAACTCAGTAATAACTCAACAGCATTACAATTTAGCTTTCTGTACTTTGGCAGGGGAAAGCACCCTGGACAGATGGCCAGTCCATCACAGGGCTCTCTCTCTCTCTCTCTCTCTCTCTCTCAGGCAATTTTACGGTCCAATTCAGCTAACCTTCATGTCTTTGGACTACGCATGCTTTTGCTATTTAATGGTAACATAACAGGCTCATGAAACAAATATTATTTTTCTCACAGACCTTAAAAAGATTCAGCGATCAAATCAAGTCCTTATCATCAGGAGAGTTGATCATTAAGGAGAATTTGTTTGTCCATCTTCGGGCTGAATTCAAGAAGTGGAATGGTCATCTTAACAGTACAAAGACACCTTGTCAGTGTAACTTCAATTTTAAGAAAAATGCTATAAGTTTGAATGTGCTGTTGTTTTCTAATAGTTCTAATGAAAATAAATAAGAAATCCATTTTGTTTCTAAAAAAGTTAAAAATGCGAAAGAGTTGAGCCAGAGAAACAGAGGGAGGGAACTGCTTGGCTTCAGCAACTACAAAGTGTTTGAAACAATTCTGCAGAAACATGTGGCTACACTTGAGGCGCCAGCCAGTGAATTACTTCATACCATAAAAGGTACCATCACACATCTTTGTGTTTAAAGACTTTCTGGTTATTGTTGAGGACATCCAATATAAAACCAAAAGATTAGATAACTAACTAAATTACTTAAATAATTTTAGTAAATTGACTGTTTATCTTATTGATTTATTTCTCCTTAAAGACATCATCACCACACATTTGACTGAAGTGGCGATTCAGTGTTTTAGGAACTACTCTGTCCTTATAAACATCACTAAGGTAAATATTGCTCCTGAATAGTGGCAATATAGTGGAATAGCCCATTTTTAATCCAGTCTAAAGAAGTTTCTTATTCATTTGACTCCAAAGGACAAAATCATCAACATTCAGTCAAGTCAGCAAGAGAAAGCAGAGCAGAGGATCTCAGAGCTGTTAGAGATGGAAAACATGATTTACACTCAAGATCCCATCTACTTGAGGATCTTAAGTGAAATTACAAATGAGGGGTTTTCAGAGGACCAGTTACCAGTCTTTGACAAAAAAATGAAGTACAGTCATATGCTGGAGGCGTATTATGAGGTAGATCTTCTTAGTTTTCAGTAACAAATTTACAGCACAGTGCTCTTGGTGTGTGGAAGTAACTTGGTAACTTGTTGTTTTCTTTCAGATTGTGGTGCAGCGGATGGCTGACCATTTACCCATGATAATCTCCCTTTTCATGCTGAAGGAGACCGCTCAGATCCTGTCTATTGACATTTTGAGTTTACTGGATGGGGCAAATGTGAGCGAGCTCCTGTCTGAGGACTCTGAGGTCAGCAAAAGGCGCACTGAACTACGAGCTCGCCTGGAGCGTTTGACTGCTGCTCAGTCAGAACTTAACAATTTTACTGACTAGTGTATAATGCATTTTATTCATATTTTACTTGTCATGCGTGTGTCAGGGTGTGGGGCTATGGTAAGGATATAGAAGTGTTGCTCTTCTTCTGCAAAGGCAGTCTTTCACCTGTCTATCTATGATGTAATAAAGAGGCACATTCCACAATGAGTCCTAATCTGGGCTTGGTTTCAATAAAAGTTGTTTTTGGACTAACAAGGAAGTTTTCAGTACTGGAACTTACAGGATATTCTTGTAGTATGATGACCTGTTATATGTCAAGGCTCAAGGAAAATTTGATTTCTTGATTCATGACCCCTTTAAATTACGGCCTAAAGCAATCAAATGAATTCAGAAGACTTGGAAAAGCACACATTAGAGATGCGCTGATCAGCTCTAACATCACCAGAATCAGTTGTTAAAAATAAATCATCCACCCGCCACCCACCCAAACCTATGATTTTCTCTGATTTAGATATCTGACCACATCTGATCCTCAATTACAATTCTTATTCTCAGTGTTAAACGTGATGCTATGGTGATGATATGGTAACATTTTACACAGAAGTAGGTTGCTTTTAAATTAACATTTATTTAAAGCAAATTTTAAATTTAAAAGTTAAATTTATATGCATCAGCATACTCCCTTTAAACTTAAATTGTCAATGTTTCCATCACTGAAACTTCCCAAACACATACACAAGAAATTTAAATAGGCAAATGCTTCCCTGCAAACATGGCCCTGCTGGCTTTTTGCGGGCACAGTGGGCTAGGGCCAGCCCACACCAAACCTAAACTGGCCCAGTGCAGGCTTGCCTAGGCGAGGCCCACAGCTTTGGGCTCAATGCAGGCTCTCTGTGAGCAGCCCACACTACTGTAGACTGCCCACATTTAGCCCATGATGGCCCAGAGCAACGTTTGTACCTTTGAGCCCATGCAGGTTTTGTGCAGGCAGCCCACTTTCCTTTCCCATGCTCTGTTTGGCTGTATTTTAAAAGTTAATGTAAAATTCAATATGACCTTCCATTTATAACTCTGCACAGAAGGAATAAAAATTAAATGACAAATTACAGTAATTCAAATTTTATATAAAAAAATTATTGTATTTTTATACTGTATATTTGTTTTCTTATATTACATACAAATGTATGTAAAATTACAAAAATAATCTGTAATTAAAACAATAACATAACAAATGATAAAATGGTCAAATGGCTGCCAAACAAAAAACATAAAATTAAAATCTCCCTATTTAAATAAGCTGAAAAACACTGTTATTTTAGTAGCTAATAATTAGCTAGTTTAGTAGCTAATGGGGAGAAATTCAAAGGTTTTGTTAATGAGTTATAATTTGCATACAGGAAACTTGGTTAAAACCATCATTAGATTTTATAATTACAGGTTATGATAGCATCCAGAAAAACAGAGACAATGGTAATGGTGGAGGATGTGCAAAATTTATTAAGCAAAATATACAATACAAGGTAATGGTGAGAGGGAAAGAACTGGAATTTATCATAATGGAGGTATGGACAGATGATGGTAATATTAAAATAGCAAATTATTATAATCCATGCCAGAAATTAACCTTGGGAATTAGCAATGCACTTAGAAGGTAAGGTCTTTTGTTGTGGAGATTTTAATGGCCATAATACATTGTAGGATAATCATAATGATATGAATGGAGAGGTTATAGAATAATTCATGGATAAGAAAAATCTGGTATGTGTTAACAATGGAGATGGTAACAGAATAAATGTTATAAATGGAAAGAGACAGTGGTGGATGTCACCTTTGTTTGAGTCAATAGCAGGGGTATGTTGGTAGGAAGTTAAAAAAGGAAGCACGATGGGGAGTGACCATTATCCAATTTTTGTTGAAACAGGTACAAGAGTGGAAACAAATGAGATAAACAGATCAGGAGGATGGGTATTTGACAAAGCAGACTGAGTTAAATTTAGAGAAGTAAATAAAGAGATAATGGGTGAAATTAATATTAAAGGGATAGTTCACCCAAAAATGAAAATTTGATGTTTATCTGCTTACCCCCAGGGCATCCAAGATGTAGGTGACTTTGTTTCTTCAGTAGAACACAAATGATGATTTTTAACTCCAACCGTTGCCGTCTGTCAGTTGTATAATGCATGGCAATGGGAACTCCCATCCTCTATAAGACTAAAAAAAACATGCACAGACAAATCCAAATTAAACCCTGCGGCTCGTGACGACACATTGATATCCTAAGACACGGAACGATCGGTTTGTGCGAGAAACCGAACAGTATTTATATAATTTTTTACCTCTAATACACCACTATGTCCAACTACCTTGAGCATCCGGTTGGTGAGGTCTGAAAACGCTCTCTGATGACGGAAGTGATCTCTTGCGCGTAGAACATCAATGAGTGCGAGAGATCACTTCCGTTGTCAGAGTGCATTCAGACCTCACACACCGGATGCTCAAGGCATCCTCCCCAAAATCACCATATATGGAGCTTACAACACCTATTTTTACTATGCATAACCTCATCTGCATATAATTTCCATGCATATTCCCATCCACGTGACACCATGGTTAACACCGTGAAAGGTACAAGACATTGGAAAATATTAAATACTGACTATAAATGCCAATTGTGCCATACACATTACATGGCTAAAAATCATATCCAATATAGTTGCTAAATATCCAATATAGTTGATTCATTCACTTCCACTGGCCAAATAGTATTTTAATTGTTCTAAACAACAAATCAAATGTATGCAGTTTTGCTGATAAGGTGAACATATCTTTTAGAAAGTTTAGTGGAAACAGATAGGTCTACTTATTTATTGGAGTGTAAATACAATGGACCTTTTGGCAACTGAATCCAGCAGTGACTGCCATAATATAGTGTGCATCACTGATCATTGCTCTCGCAAAAATATTTTGTCATAATATGAGATCTGCAGTTTAGTTTAAAGAGGAATTATTTTGCCTCTATCACTCTCCGCTGCCTTTAAAGCATGTCACAGGAAAAGGGATCAAATGTAGCACATCCACTAGCCTAGGCTAGACTAAATTAATAATTTTTGTTTAATTTCTATGTCATGACTTTATGTAATTTCAACGCTTATCACCATTAATGAAAGTTAAATATTAATGTGAATGTGTATATCAAAATGAAAACAGAGTTTAAAATTGTTCTGTTTACTTCATTTCTTTTCTATAGTAAAAGAGTTTGTACGCATGGGTCAGAGTTTGTGTGTAGGTGCACAAATTTCCCCATCAAGTTGTTTTTATAAATTCCATCTTTTGCATAGGAAGTGGTGTACGCCTCTTTCAGGGCATGTTTTGTGTGTACGTAATGGTTATAATGAGGCCTATAATCAGGTGTTATTATAATTATAATCAGGTGTTTTTATTCCACTAGGCCTATATTGACTAAATGCACTGTTAGATTATATTGATTACACTAGCTATTTACTCGAAATATAGCTGAGGACATCTGCTGTTGTAAATGCAACAAGAAGAGCAAAAACATGTTGTGACGCATGAGCTTAGAATAAACAGACTGTTATTATTTGTTGGTGTAGACGCAAATATAGTTATCATTATAGTTATCTTTATAGTTTTCACAGTACGCAGAAGTCGCCAACTTTCTGCAGAGTCAATAGCTACAGATCTCCACACTTCGTGTGGCCTTCAGTTTAGCTCAAGAACAGTGCGTAGAGAGCTTCATGGAATGAGTTTCCATGGCCGAGCAGCTGCATCCAAGCCTTATATCACCAAGTGCAATGCAAAGCATTGGATGCAGTGGTGTAAAGACTCTAGAGCAGTGGAGATGTGATCTCTGGAGTGACGGATCACTGTCTGGCAATCCGATGGACGAGTCTGGGTTTGGCAGTTGCCAGGATAATGGTACTTGCATGACTGCATTGTGCCAAGTGTAAAGTTTGGTGGAGGGGGGATTATGGTGTGGGGTTGTGTTTCAGGGGTTGGGCTTGGCCCCTTAGTTCCAGTGAGGTACTATAATTGGAGGAATTTGTCTTCCCTAAAAGTGTTTTTAAAAAAGAGATTGCTAAGGGCCCCCTAAATCGCTACGTCCACCCCTGGTAGGAACCATAATGTTCTCTTCGTTTGAGCACTGAGTAGTGGTGCAATAAATCAGTCCTAACTGTGGTGCAGTTGATTGTGCACATGCTCAGAACATATATGAGTCTCAATCCTATTCCCATTCTCTCACTCTACTTTGCGCCACTGGTTTCAATGGTTCATGTGACTTTGGCAGTTTTATATGCGATACAAACCACTCATTCGAAACAAAAGATTCGTAAAGCTTCGAAGCTTCATGAAGCAGTGTTTTGAAATCACCCATCACTAGTTGAAAAAAATCATTATTTTTGTTTTGTTTTTGAGCACAAAAAGTATTCTCGTCACTTCATAACATTAAAGTTGAACCACTGTAGTCACGTTGACCGTTTTATCGATGTCTTTTAATACCCTTCTGGACCTCAAAAGATACAGTGCTTATGTGTGGATCAAATACCCTAGGATTTAATCAAAAATATCTTAATTTGTGTTCTGAGGACAAACAAAGGTCTTGCGGGTTTGGTACAACATGATGGTGATTACTTAATGATAGACATTTTTGGGTGAACTAACCCTTTAAATCAGTATTAATGTATAAGGCATGTCTAAAAATTATTCTAAATATAAAAAGAAAAGCACACCACTGTAGTTCTCACCACAACAATAACTGCACAGAGAAATGATATCATTATAATCACTTTCAGCAAACTTCAGAACAGGAATTTATTTAAAGCAAAATTAAACTTGCAGCATGTGGGAAATGTAAATAAACTTGGGCTCTAAAGATAGCACTGTCATTCGTCACAAATTCAAATGTGTCCAAAATTTTTTGAATGCTTGACGTGAATTGTATTGTATTGCATTGTATGGCACTTTGGAATATATTGTAAGTCACAGAAAATTATAACAACACTTGAGTATATTCCGGAAAATACAGTTGTGAAAAACACTTGTGAAATTCACTTTTTACCCCTTAACATTTTCATTGTATCTGGTAATGTTGTCATTTGTGCTGTGAAACCATGCCGTGAATCTTGCATTTCAAAGAAGTAGTTACTAACGTAACCTTTGTTCCCTGAGATAATGAGAATGAGCATTGCGTAAGGGGAAAACTCAATTTTTCTCAGAATACTGAAGCCTGATTGGTTCATGTGCACCTGCACAGACAAATGGCTTTGGACGGGGCCAACTGCCTATTTAAGTCACGCTGAAAGCCATTTTCATCTGAATTGTTCTACTGAGGAGCGGCTGCATCGACTCATGTGCAGGCGCAGCAAGCTATGCAATCCTCATTCCCGTTATCTCAGGGAACCAATGTTATGTTTTTTAACTGAAACATTCCTTTCCATTGCGGTTCACTTGCATTGCATCAGTAGATAACATGTATGAGGAATGTAATTCAAAGCACCGTGCTATTAGCAGAGAATGGAATGCTGTCCTGCAAGCCTGTAGCCTGGGGGCGCTTGGTGACAAGGGCCCCATAGCAGGCTACATGAAAGATAAGGACTTAAAAGTTCTGTCCAGCAAAACTGCCTTGGGACAGGAGCTGGAGCCCCTGGGGCATGATGGGAGAGCATCATGACCTGCGCTCTGAAAGATGTGGAATGCACCTTTAGCACATAGATTCTTGGTCTAAGGATGAATTTACTGTCATTAGGCCCAAACTCGAGGCAAGATCCGACCACTGAAAGAGCCTGCAAATTGCCAACTTGCTTGGCCTATGCCAAAACTAGCAGAAGGGCTGTCTTTAGCAAGAGAGGCCGAAGGCTGTGGACAGGTCCCAAGATGGCACCGTGTGGGGGCGAGGTGGATTCAGCCTTCTGGGCCCTCTGAGAAACTTGTCGACCAAGTCGTTTTTCTCAATAGGCTGGCCAGCTATAGGAGTGTGGTTTGCTGCAAAGTATACCTTAAGCGTGGACAGGGTGCATCCACCATCCAGCAGCTCCTGTAGAAATGAGAGTATTGATGTGATCTCGCAAGGTAGAGTCTATATCCTGGGCTGAAAACCAGCTGGTGGCCAGGAAAGCTTGGTGTACACTTTTTCCTCCGCGCTGTCAACCAAGGTGAGGGCAGACGAAAAGGAATAGTGGACACGTCCTGAATAGGGGGCGGTGCGCACCATGACTTATTCAGTTTTTCATAAACTTTGGGTGTTGCCCCAGCTGCAGTAACCATTCATCGAGGTGATTGTGGGCAGGCTCCTCTTGAGCCTCCACTCCACTACAGCCTTCGTAAAGTTCACCCAGTCCTCTGCTTTAGATGCAGCCAGAGACCTAGTGTAATCAAAGTCCTCCTCTGAGCCACCAAATTAAACCATACTGCTCACACCAGGGCGCTGGTCTTCGTGGGTGAAGAGTACTGGAGATTCATCACGCTGAGGGGAGAGTGAGGCACGCGGCTGCTGGGCTGACGTGAGCTCACTACAGCCTGTTGCTCTTCCCCATGGCTCTGCTGTTTCTTCCATTACGGCTTGAGAGGGGAAGAGAATGGGAGAGTGTGTGAGATGGGATCGCTCTCTTTTAAAAATGCGATTCTTGAGCACAGCAATGCAAGACTCAAGCTCTTACAGAACAGCTGGTCTCTGTGAGTGCAGCCTCGGCGTGGGTGTGTCCCAGGCAAGCGATACACTCAGTGTGCTGGTCCAAGTGAAGCGGGGAATATCAAAGTTTATTGAGATGCAAGAAACTATAAACCTGGTAGTGGTCCCTTGTAACACTGACATTGCAACAACAGAAGCATTAAAAATGGCACAAGAAGTAGATCCTGAGGGTAAAAGAACCATCTGTAATGCACATTTTACATTTCTTAACTATTTTTTTAATTTTATCTATAATATTTTTAACATTTACACTATTTTTCATTCTCATTTCACAGCTATTTTGACCAAGCCAGACCTCATAGACTGGGGAACAGAGAGGAATATCCTGGACATTGTCCACAACAAAGTGATTCCTCTACAGAAAGGTTACGTCATGGTGAAGTGTAGAGGAAAACAGCAGATCGATGAGAAAATTCCTTTGGAGGAGGCGACAGAAATAGAGAGAGATTTCTTCCAAAACCATGACTATTTCAGGTTACAGTCTGAGGATAATATAATTTAAGTTTGTGTTCAAAAAATGAGTCTGAAAGACTTGATTTGTACTGTTTAGGTCAGGTTTTGTTTTCAATTTCAACTAGTTGTCTACATTCTTAAAAATAAAGGTTTCAAAAGTGATGCAGTGATGCCACAGAAGAGTGTGAAGAACAATTTATAACCATTAAAGAACCTTTTTTATTAGTAGTAAAAGTGTTCCATTAATGTTAATACCTGGTAAATAAGCTATTTGGACTAAACTAAACCACCTCACAAAAAGTGCTTTGTCATTGTCACGGATAAAAAACACCGGATCCAATCCAAAAAGAACACAGCAAACACAGGACTACATATAGGACAGGGGATTGCGGAGCAGGCGGATTAATGGTGGAATGAAAAACAGGTTTTATCTTAGAGACATGAAAGGCGGGGTGAATTCTCCTGTACGCCAGAGGGAGTTTGAGGCGGACTGCCACTGGACTAAGAATTTTAGTGACAGTAAATGGGCAGATGAATTTGGGAGCTAGTTTATTACAAACGGAGCGGAGAAGAATATTCTTGGAAGAAAGCCACACTTTTTGACCAACAACGTAGACGGGAGGCTTCGACCAGTGGTGATCGGCCTGGGCCTTAGTGCGTGCTCCCACTCGAAGGAGAGTCTCTCAGGCTCTTCTCCAAGTGAGACGACACCTCTGGATCAAGGCGTGAGCAGAGGGGACCGTGACTTCGGATTCCAGACTAGGAAACACAGGTGGCTGGTAACCTAAGCTACACTCAAACGGAGAAAGGCCCATGGATGACACTGGTAACGAGTTATGTGCGTACTCTACCCATGAGAGTTGCTGGCTCCAGGAGGAAGGATTCTGTGACACCAAACATCACAACACTCGCTCAAGGTCCTGGTTGGCCCGCTTAGTTTGGCCGTTGCTCTGAGGATGAAAACCAGAAGACAGACTGACACACGCACCCAGCAAACGACAAAATTTGGATACAAATTGGGGCCCCCTGTCACAAACCACGTCCATCGGGAGGCCATGAATGCGAAAGACATGATCAATGACCGTAACCACTGTCTCCTTGGCAGAGGGTAATTTGGGCAAGGGAATAAAATGGTCCGCCTTCGAGAACCGGTCCACTACAGTCAAATGACTGTATTGCCCTGGGATGGCGGGAGGGCTGTGACGAAATCGAGCGCAATGTGGGACCAGGGTCTCGAAGCGACAGACAGCGGCTAAAGTAACCCCTCCGGATTGCAATTGGAAGTCTTAAACCGAGTAGAAACTGAGCAGGCCAAAACAAAATCTCGGATGTCACGAGCCATGGAGCGCCACCAGAATCACTGTTTAACTAGAAAACTGGTACGATTCACTCCTGGATGACACGCCACATTGGAACAATGACCCCATCAAATAACGTCAGACCATAACCCCTCCGGCACAAATAAACAACTTGGTGGGCAACCGGACGGAGGCTTTACCCCTTCTAAGGCCGTGCGGACCTTCGACTTGATCTCCCATACGAGTAAGGAGACAACTAGTCTCTCAGGTGTAATGCACTCAGGAGTAGACGGTTGTTCGGAATGGTCAAAAATACGAGACAAGGCATCGGGTTTGATGTTCTTGGACCCCAGATGGTAGGAAATGGAAAAATCAAAACGACCAAAAAAAAGTGCCCACCGAGCCTGCCTGGAGTTGAGTCGTTTAACAGATCTGATGTACTTAAGATTCTTATGGTCGGTCCAGACGACAAAGGGTACTCCTGAACCCTCTAACCAATGACGCCACTCCTCCAACGCTAACTTGACTGCCAGCAACTCTCTTTTACCAATGTCATAATTACGTTAAGCAGACAACAGTCTATGTGAAAAAAACGCACAAAGGTGCATCTTGTCGTCCGAGGAAGAGCGCTGGGAGAGGTACCGCGCCTACCCCCACCTCTGACGCATCGACCTCCACCACAGACTGACGTGTGGGATCAGGGGCAATGAGAATGGGAGCTGAAACAAAGCGGCTCTTGAGGTTGGTAAATGCAGTTTTAGCTGCACCAGACCACCTGAACGTCACCTTGATGGAGGTCAAGGCGGTCAGAGGAGCGGCAAGTTGGCTGTAATTGCGAATAAAATGCCGGTAGAAATTGGCAAACCCCAGAAACCTCAGCAGGGCCTTGCGGGAATCTGGGGTTGGCCAATCCACCACAGCTCTAACCTTATCGGGATCCATGCGCATTCCCTCGGACGAGATTATGTACCCCAAAAACAGAACCGACTGTGCATAGAACGTGCATTTCTCCACCTTGACAAAAAGCCCATTCTCGAGCAGCCTCTGGAGCACCCGCCTGATGTGCTGAACATGTTCCTGGAGAGAAGAGGAAAATATCAATATGTCGTCCAGGTAGACATATATGAACTGATCGATCATATCTCTCAGCACGTCATTAACGAGCGCTTGAAAAACCGCGGGGTAGTTGGATAGCCCGAAGGGCATAACAAGGTATTCAAAGTGCCCCCTAGGGGTGTTAAATGCGGTTTTCCCCTCATCCCCCTCTTGTGAAGATGGACGCTCCCTGCAACCACTCGAAGGCTTAAGAAATCAACGGCAAGGGATAGGTGTTCTTTACCGTGATGTTGTTCAGCCCTCGGTAATCAATACATGGTCGCAGGGAACCATCCTTCTTCCCCACAAAAAAAACCCTGCCCCAGTGGGAGAAGAGGAAGGACGGATGAGCCCGGCTGCCAGAGAATCAGAAATATATTTCTCCATGGCCTCCCTTTACGGAGCAGAAAGCGAGTATAACCTGCCCTTAGGCAGAGACGTACCTGGTAATAAATCTATAGCACAGTCATAGGGACGATGCGGAGGCAGAGAAGCAGCCCAGTGTCACAGACACGTCAGGCTCCACCTTCCACCAATCACAGCGCACTCAATTACCAGAATACTAATCACCGACACCTGCACCTCATCAAGCACCTCATCAACACCAGTATAAAGAGCACTCACACACACCACTCCAATGTCCGGTCTCGTTTGCATTATACTTACTTATATGCTTACCTTAAGGACTCCCTGTAATCTACTTACCTGTCTCCAGCGTCTCCTGTTCTCCTTGTGTGATTCCTCGTCTCTGTGTGAGTGCTCCTTGTCTCCAGCGATCTCCTTCTCCGACGTCTCCAAGAACCATTCCACCTGCAATCACAAAAGGACTGTGTTACCACTCTGCACTTCAAGTATCTCCATTGCTGCACTGGTCACTTACCTGCACTGCCAGTATTTCGTACTGGTTTCAATAAACACCATCTATTGTGATTTCCTGTCTCCGTCCCTTCTGTACTGTAACACCCAGGACTTACTGAACACTCCCTTCAGGTCGAGATACTCTTCGGGCACGTTAGACAGGTTCACCAGCTCATCCTGCAACAAAGAACAATAAACAGGAGAACAAGCAGAAACCAAACAAGACGCATGACATTTCTCATCCCACGCCAAGACCGTTCTCAGGCTCCAATTAATGTGGGGGTTATGGAGTGTTAGCCATGGATGCCCCAGCACCACTGGAACCAAGGCTGTGTCAGTCAGGTAGAATTTAATTCTCTCCGTGTGGTTGCCCGATGTAGTGAGACTCACCATCCCCGTAGAATGAGTGATAGGTGACAGCGGCTGTCGATCTAGAACATTGACGGATATTGGATGAGTAAGTGAATGCACAGGAATGTTGAGCTTGTAAGCTAAGTTAACGTCCATAAAATTTCCCTCGCTCCAGAGTCTACAAGAGCTTCACACCGATGACTTCCACCAAGCCCACTGTAGTCTTACCGGGAGGACAGTCGCAGCAAGAGAAGATTTCTTGAAGGCAATGCCACCCGCCTCATGCCTACTGACGGGTATTGTGTTTTAACTGGACACTTAACAGCAAAATGTCCTGCAGCTCCACAGTAGAAACAAAGTCCCCATACTCGACGTTGTTCCCTCTCCTCCCGGGACAACCCATGCAGAAAAATATCCCACTGTGCCTCCGTGTTCCAGTTGCATTCTGCCGCCAGAGTTCGGAATTCGATGGAATAATCCGTAACAGTTCTTTCTATTTGACGGAGGTCCACCAAAGCTTGTGCCGTCTCTCTCCCAGAGACCGAGCGATCAAACACCTTCTTGAGCTCCGCATTGAAAGACTGAAACGATACACAACACAGATGACCTTGCTCCCAAACTGCCGTTCCCCACAGCACTGCTCGTCCTGATAGCAATGTTATCACAAATGCCACCTTTGACTCCTCTGTGGGAAATGATGACAGCTGGAGAGCAAAAAACAAGGAACATTTAGCCAGAAAGGAACGGCATAATTGTGGCTCACCAGAATAAACCGTGGGGGCTGGCAATCGGGGCTGCATGGGTCGAGCAGAGTGGTCACCAGGCGGAACCGTGGATAGTGGGCTGGGCACAGTGGGAGTGTGGGCAGAGTCGGTTCGCAGTTGTTGCAACTGTGTGGTCAGTTCAGAGACCCGCGCCACCAAAGCCTGCACAGCACATCCCGTTGTCATGATCTGTTCCTCCTGGCGATCAAAACGGACGTTGCTATCAGACAGAATCTCTTGTAGCTCGGCAGCACTCGCTGGATCCATGTCTGGTCAGATCGTTATGTCATGGACAAAAAACACCGGATCCAATAGCAAGTGTACAACAGTTTATTGATCCACAAAACAGGGCAAGATGGTCAGACACATGCAACACGTCAGGCTTCGGTGGCAACGAGACTGCAGCAGGCTGGAATCCAACAGGCAGACGGTAATCCAGAGAAACAGGGCTGGGTGAGAATCCACTCTCAAACAGAAAACAAACTCACAGGAAACAAGACCACAACGTGAGCACAAGAATGATCTGACAAAGAAAACAGCAAACACAGGACTACATATAGGACAGATAACGAGACGCACCTGTGACTGATCAGCGCAGTCAGTCACCATAGCAATGCTAATGACTAACTGACACTGACAGCACCCAAACACAACACACACTCACACGCAGACAGAGCGGGAATGAGTCAGTGAACCCATGAACCGTGACAGTCATTTTCTACAGATGCTTCTAGAAAGAGGATAAAGCAACTATTAAATTTTTTTGCCATCAAACTGACTCAGAATCTTGTCGATCATATCAAAGTAAGTTTTTAAATGTCTCACTCTAAAGGCCTGCTTACACTGAACATGAATGTAGTTGTACAAAAAATCTGCAATTTATGGCAGCGTGAATTGGAAGTGGATTGAGAGACTATAATAAATCATGTTTTTTTTATCCATCTTTGCCAGAAATCACTGCCACAGCTCAATGAGCAGATAATAACACAGTTGTGGGATGTGAAGAATGAGCTCAAAGAATGTGAGGCTGGACCACCAAATGACCCTAAGGGGACCAAACAGTTCCTCATTGAAGTAGGATCTCAAGTGTAGCGATTCGTACAGTTATTAATCAATTTATGGGTGGAATATGAATATAATAATTCATAAAGCTTTATGAATAATTATTATGCACATACCGACCCAAGGGGGAATTAACCATATATGGTGAATTAATTATAACGAATTATAATCAATTATATATATGATTAGTTCTGGTTTAATAATTATTTAGAGAAACTGTTCGTTTGTCCAGCAAACTAAGCTCCTCATAGAATATTATCAAAGGAAGGTTTTTCTCTGGCCACGAGAAGGACCTCCTATTCTAGCATCCAAACGTAAAGCAAGGATATAGGATCAAAACGTTAAAGTGACCAGGTTTTTGTTGAAATGAGCAAAAAGAACAATCGAGCATGAATAATGTGGTTAATATATACAAACTACGACACCAGAGGTTATACGTCTAAATACAGAATATACAAGTATATACAAAAAGGGAACGTAGAGACAGGAGAGGAAGGATGGTCAAAGAATGGCAAATTACGACAGTTAACCCTTTGAGAGCCAGCACAGAAATCAGTTTAAACCAATTTTCAGAGAAATTATAATACTTGCAAATGGTTCAAGTCGGTGTGCAGCAGAGTTTCAATGCGCCTGGCTTGGTTGGTCCTTTCCGAGAGGGTTTCTCCGGCGGGGTTTTCAAACGAGGTTTAACTGACGCGTAAGATGACAGAGAAGAAAGAAGAGAGAAAGAGAGACCAAGGAAATGGTCGTCCCGGAAGGAGAGCGCGTGATGACAGCGCTGTCGCCTGAGGCAGTTCAGGGGCAGTTGAGAGACAATCGGGAGACCAAGTTTGGTTTTGTTTTTATGGAAAACCAAGCTAACACACCTCCTGAATTGTAACGGCCAATAGATGTGCAGCACTATTTGGCGGGCAAAGTTCCTTTGTTTGGTCTCCTAGCTGAATTTGCATACTTTATGACTATCAGATCGGATTTCGAGATGGAGCACTTTCTTCACAATATCATTAAACAAATCGAACAATGCATTTGACAGCCATGTAATATACATAGATGAATGAGACGTGGAAATAGCTTTAAAATGAATCTAAACTTGATATATATAAGAGAAGCATGTAGAAGGAGTTATGGTTTACAGACAAAATTCCATCATTAAAATGAACACTAGCACAAATACACTCATTTAAACTAAGTCTAAACACTAGGAAGCATACATGCACTTAAAATATGACGGGTACACTTTTGGTCATATTTTAAGAGTAGCTGTACATACAATCTCTAAGCATGTTTCTGTGTTTTTGTGTGTCTGTGTGTGTGTGTGTGGGGGGTGTGTGTGGAATGTGATCTGGCACAGTCTACAGGAGGGGCCCTTTGATGTCCCAAGAGCTGGAAGTGGGCATCTCTGTTTAGTTTCGGCCAGGCCACAAAGTTGTCAAATGGGCTCGTCTTTTGCAGACCGGTCGGAGCCGAGATGAGACTTTACAACACAGTCCAGCATGCTAAAAGCGTTCTGAACATTCCAAAGTTTACTGACTGTCCTGATAAGTGTGCATATGCTACACAAGTCATCACAACTTTTTGTTTCTGAGATTTATCATTTAGTGTCCAAATTGGAGGAAACGGTTTGTGTTTGTTGTGATATTCTCCTTCTTCCTTGTATCTGCTGTAAAAATATCTTGCCGTCAGATGGTCCCAAATCTCATCCACTGTTCAAGCACACATACACATCACTGTCTGACACTAGGTGGTGCTATGGTTTATAGAGTTCATGATTGAAACGCTGCATCTTCCTTGTGTTGTTGTTGTTGTATTGTAAATTATTTTCTCATCCAAATGTGTTTTTTTAACCTCCCCAGAGAAAACACTTTTGCTGTAAAATGATAATGTACAATAACATGCTTATGTAACAAATAGTATCTCTTTATCACAGATCTTAAAAAGATTCAATGATCAAATCAACTCCTTATCATCAGGGGAGCTGATTAATCCAGAAAATGTGTTTTCCCAGCTTCGGGCCGAATTCAAGAAGTGGAATGATCATCTTAACCATACAAAGCCAACCTGTCTGTATATTTTCAACATTATACATACTATAACCTTGAATTCACTGCTGTTGTGATTTTCTAAGAGTTATAAGCTTACAAAAAGTCAGTTAATTTAATAAAAAATCCATCTTGTTCCTAAACAAGTTTGCAGTTTGAAAGAGTTTAGCAAGAATTACAGAGGGAGGGAATTGCTCGGTTTCAGCAACTACAGAATGTTTGAGTGGGTTCTGCAGGACCAAGTGGCCACACTTAAGAAGTCGGCCATTGAATTGCTCAGTGCCATCAAAGGTACCATCACACATCTTATCTCCATTATAAAACTAAATGATTAGATCACAATTGAAAAATGTTTAATAGTTTTAGCATATCTAAATTGTGAAGCTTGTTTTTTATTTATGTATTTCTCCTGCAGACATCATCCTCAAGCAATTCAAAGATGTGTCATATAAATGCTTTCAGAACTACTCTGTACTTCAAAATATCACTGAGGTAAATATTGCTACAATAATGATTTTTCAGTTATTCATTATGGGATAAAATCCATTTTAATATTCCTAATTTCAGTGTTCTGTTATGTGTTTTTGCAACATAGAAAAAAGAAAAACATTACAGAACAATGTAGGCTTACTGAAAAAGGTTTTTCAATGGCATGTGCTTTTCATTTAACAAAACAGTTAAAACTGAAAGAGCATTTTAATTATTATTATAATTCAGAAATAAAGGTGAAAAAAAATAGTTCCCTTTCGTGGGAACTATCGACGCTGCGTGAAACGCATTGGGAACCTTCTGCGTGATATCGTCATTGAAGCACTCCTGTATCCAACCAATCGTGTAACGAGACATCAGAGACGGGTGACGTCACGGACCAGGAAACTATAAAGCATGCCCGGATGCAGAGAACACTAGCTTCTGCTATCTTCAGCAAGCGCTCCATGTTATCCCGTGTGTCTTATTTAGTGTTTGTCTGTCTTTCCATTATTTTGGTCTCACTCTTCTTCTGAGGACAAGAGTTCCAGCAACACTTGTATATATTTGTGATCGCTGTTTGTGCGTCCTATTTAGTGTTTGTTTGTCTTCTCTTTGTCTGAGGACAAGAGTCTCACAACACTACATACATATATACAAATAAGACACGATATATATATATATATATATATATATATATATATATATATATATATATATAAAATGGCGGAAGGCAAGCGGTTCAGGAAGTGTGCTTCTCCCTGCACTCGCTACATTCCTGACGGGGACACACGATATGTGTATCGTTTGCCTGGGGGTTGAGCACGCACAGGCAGCTCTCGAGGGAGCTGTCTGCGTGCACTGTGAAAAGCTCACCCTTAGAGTGTTGAGATCTCGCCGGGCACTCTTTGATAATAAAGGGGGTGCCTCGGTCGGTGTTCCCCGCGGATCGGGTCCTGCTGCTGCCGAGGCAGAGCGGAGACTCCATTTGGTGGGGTTCACAGATGGATCTGGCAGCGGGGTTGAGACGGGCCCCGCCCTATCTCTCCCTTTAACTGCCAGACCCAGTATCTCTCCTGCCGCGGTGGAAGCACGCCCAGCGGTTTCTTCCCCTCGGGGAGAGACATCGGCGCTTCATCTATCTTCATCTGAGGATGTTGATGTGATGAGCGTCAACGCAGGGGAAGAGGAACCGCCACTACCCCAACGTCGGTGCTCACCGTTCTTTCCAGATCTACACACTGAGGTGTCTAGATCTTGGAATAGACCGGTCCAACATCGAGTTTTCACCCCCCAGACTTCGGTCTATAGTAACATCGTGGGGCTGAAACAACATGGTTATGCGGCGATGCCCCGGGTTGAAGAGACGCTCGCGGGCTATCTCTCGCCTGAGTCGGCATTGTCCTTAAAAGCACCGACGCTGCCCACCCAGCCCCTTAAAACTACATCTAACCTGGTGGGCAAGGCTTATGCGGCGGCAGGTCAGGCAGCAGCGTGTCTTCATACCATGGCGCTGCTGCAGGCTTACCAAGCCGACCTGCTGGGGGAAATTGATACCAGCGGGGAGGCCACATTCGAGTGCATCCAGGAACTGCGCATGGCGACAGACCTGGCTCTCCGTGCCACCAAGGAGACGGCTAAAGAAGTGGGCCGTTCTATGGCAGCCCTGGTGGCCACGGAGAGGCACTTGTGGCTGAACCTCTCTGACATAAGGGACAGGGACAAATCTGCCCTTATGGATGCGCCGCTGTCTCCTGCGGGCCTCTTCGGCGACGCAGTTACAACTGTCGTTGAGAGGTTCCAGGAGACCAAGAAACAATCTGCGGCGTTTCAGAGGTTCCTCCCCCGCCGGTCTAAAGTCCCCGCCGAGACTGTTGAACGGGAGCAGTCTCGGTCCACAACGAGCTCCTCAGCGCACCACAGAGCGCAACAGAAAATAAGTGTGGCTGCCCGTGCTCACCCACGTAGATTCTGGGGACAGGGGCGAGCCGCACAACAGAAGCCTTCCCAGGGCAAGACGGACCTGCAGGCCATCATTGTAGCGCGGAAGGCTTCTAAGAAGCGGTCCTGATATCTGTGGGTCAGGACCCAGGAGGGCGGCCCCCGTCCGGAGGAAGCTTGGTGTTGATACATCTGACACCCGCTTCCCTCCGGCGCCCTCCGGGGACCACGCCATATCTGTCATCCAGTGTGCGTCAGGTCCCCACGATCTTCCGAGGAAGGTCGGTCGTCACTTGATTCGGCTGACTTCTGCCGGCGTGCCGTTTCAGAGCGCCGAGCCAAGTGCTCAAAAAACACCAGAGGCCAGTCTCGAGAGACTGGTTCCCTTAGTAGATTTTCTAGAAGAATGGAAAACTCTACCGAATATATCAAATTGGGTGCTGCTCATGATAGAAAAGGGTTACAGAATACAGTTCGGGTCTCGCCCGCCCAGATTCAACGGGGTCCTTCCCACAGTGGTGACCCCCGAGCAGTCTCTGGTTATGGAACAGGAAGTTATGACACTTTTGCAAAAAGGAGCTATAGAAAGGGTTCCTCCTCCCAGCAAGCTGTCAGGTTTTTACAGCCGCTACTTCATAGTTCCAAAGAAGGATGGAGGACTTCGTCCTATCATAGATTTATGTGTGTTAAATCGGTCTGTACAGAAACTGAAATTCAAGATGCTTACACTCAAACAGATCATTCCCCAAATCAGGTCCGAGGACTGGTTTGTGACGATAGACTTGAAAGATGCATACTTTCATGTGTCCATCCATCCTTCTCATTGGAAGTTCCTCAGGTTTGCTTTCGGGGGCGAAGCTTACCAGTACAAGGTTCTTCCGTTTGGCCTATCATTATCACCCCGCACGTTCACGAAGTGCGTGGATGCAGCCCTGGCTCCCTTGAGACTCCAGGGCATCCGCATACTCAATTATATCGACAATTGGTTGATTCTAGCTCACTCAGAGCAACAGGCAGTTCAACATCGAGATGTTGTTCTGTCTCACATGAAAAGGCTTGGGCTGAGGCTCAATGCCAAGAAGAGTGTGCTGATTCTGGCTCAGACCACCAATTATGTAGGTGTTATGTGGGATTCCACAATAATGCGGGCACGTCTGACTCCTGTCCGTGTGAGCTCTGTTCTGTCAGCCGTAAAAGGGGTGAGGTTAGGCCAGTCACTCACTGTGAAACAGTTCCAGAAACTGTTGGGTCTAATGGCAGCTGCGTCCAACATAATTCCTTTTGGCCTCTTGCACATGAGACCCCTACAGTGGTGGCTCAGGACCTGGGGGTTTTCCCCGAGGGGAAATCCTTTCCGTATGATCAAAGTCACACGGCGATGCCTTCGTGCTCTATCCGTGTGGAAAGACCCCTGGTTCCTGTCCCAGGGACCTGTGTTGGGGGCCTCTGGTCGTCACGCAATGCTTACGACAGACGCTTCCCTCACGGGCTGGGGAGCGATCATGAGTGGTCGCTCAGCTCAGGGTCTTTGGGAGGACCATCAACTCCAGCTGATTTATGTGCCAAGAGAGTTGATGGTGGCGGTGTTTTTAGCACTAAAACACTTTCTCCCAGACCTGAGAGATCACCATGTGCTGGTCCGCACAGACAACATGTCAGTGGTCTCCTATATAAACCATCAGGGGGGTCTACGGTCTCGCCAACTAAATTACTTGGCCCATCGGATCCTCCTGTGGTCTCAGAGGAAGCTGCGCTCACTGAAGGCAGCTTATATCCCCGGGAGTCAGAATGTGGGGGCAGACGCCCTGTCGAGGCAGGGGCCGAGGCCCGGGGAGTGGAGACTCCATCCGGAAGTGGTGGATCTCATTTGGAAGAACTTTGGTCAGGCACAAGTAGACCTGTTCGCTTCGGGAGAGTCAACCCAGTGTCCTCTCTGGTACTCCCTCACGCATCCAGCGCCTCTGGGTCTGGATGCCATGGTACAGACGTGGCCGAGGCTACGTCTGTATGCATTTCCCCCGTTCACTCTGCTCCCACGAGTCCTGGAGAAAGTACGCCAGGAAGGGGTCAGCCTAATACTGGTGGCCCCGTACTGGCAGACCCGAATATGGTTCTCGGACTTGGTGTCCATGATAGACGGCTCTCCACTGGAGCTTCCCCTAAGGCCGGATCTTCTATCTCAGGCAGGCGGCGCGATAATACATCCCCGTCCAGAACTATGGAAACTGTGGGCCTGGCCTCTGAGGGGGCCAGGTTCATAGAGGCTGGTCTCTCAACTGAGGTTGTTGAGACCATACTTAGCTCCAGGGCTCCCTCCACGAGGAAGCTTTACTCCTATAAATGGAATCTATTCTCTACTTGGTGTAGACAACATGAAACGGACCCTGTCCATGCTCCTATTAGCTCTGTGCTATGCTTTCTCCAAGAAAAATTCTCGGAAGGCCTATCTTATTCAACCTTCAAGGTTTATGTTCCGGCTATATCAGCCTATCATGTTGGGGGGGATTCCTCGGTGGGTCGAGACCTCCTCGTGTCACGCTTCCTCTGTGGTACACTGAGGTTGAGGCCTCCAGTGCGCACAAGGACCCCGGCTTGGGACTTGTCAGTGGTTCTACAAGGGTTAGCCGAGGCTCCCTTTGAACTACTGGAGGAGGTGTCTATAAAGTTTCTGACTTTAAAGATGGTATTCTTACTTGCTATTACTTCTCTAAGAAGAATTGGAGATCTTCAGGCCCTTTCAGTGGCCCCCTCATATCTGGAGTTCGCTCCTGGAATGGTGAGAGCATTTCTTCATGCTAGACCTGGCTATGTGCCGAAGGTCCCCACCAATGTCCCGGGTCCTATTGTGCTTCAAGCCTTCCATCCTCCTCCATTTATATCCTCGGATCAGGGAAAACTGAATCTGCTCTGCCCAGTGAGGGCTTTGGATGCATACGTCCACAGAGCTGCCCTGTGGCGTAAAACAGAGCAATTGTTTGTCTGTTATGGTTCCCCTAATAAAGGTGGACCGGCGTCCAAGCAGAGGATGAGTAAGTGGGTGGTCGAGGCCATCTCACTTGCATATGAAGCGGCCGGACAGTCTTCTCCATTTAACGTCCGTGCTCATTCCACAAGGGGTATGGCGGCATCAAGAGCTTTGATGTCTGGCGTCTCTATGAGTGACATTAAACTTATCATTAAATGTCCCTAAATTTTTCAACATTTTAAAATAGTTTTTAAAAGGGGGTATCACCGAAATTGAGAACTTCTTCCACTGTAATTACCTCACTTGCTGCGTGCTTTTGTGTTTGTAACCCAATGCTTTGTAAGCCAATATTCCAACCCCCAAAACCTGGAATATTCCTTTAATCGGGTTCTCTTTCCTCTTCATTTGAAAGACCAAAATCAACAACAATCAGTCAAGTCAGGAAGATAAGACTGAACAGAGGATCTCAGAGCAGGTTGAAATGGAAAACATGGTCTACACTCAAGATCCCATCTACTTGAAGATCTTGAATGAGATTAGCGAAGAGACATTTTCAGAAAAGCAGTTACCTGTCTTTGACATAAAGAGCAAGTACAGTGAAATGCTGCAGGCGTATTATGAGGTAGATTTTTTTTTTAATTTTCAGTAACAAATATGAAGCTTTGTTCAGAGACTGAATGAACTGCAGTGCTTAGTACCTCTGTGATTTTCTTTCAGATTGTGGTGCAGTGGATGGCTGACCAACTGCCCATGATGATTTCTTTTTTCATGCTGAAGCAGACTGCCCACCTCCTGTATACTGACATGTTGAGTTTACTGGACGGGGCAGATGTGAGCGAGCTCCTGTTTGAGGCCACTGAAGTTGGTACAAGACGCAGAGACCTACATGCCCGTCTGGACCGTTTGACTGCTGCTCAGAAAGCACTTAATGATTTTATTTGAGGGACCTACTGACTTGTCACATCTGTTTAGAATTTTTCATGTCATGTGATTCCTTAATCTCCTCATTTGTTCTTTAACGACGACTAGCATCCATAGGTGCATTACCAAAACCTTCTGCTCCAGAACAGAGTTTAGATTCTATTCATCAGCCCTGTCACCCTAATAAATTCAAAGAAAGCTTTACTGTTTATCTCACTTGACCATTTTATTAAAGCTTTAATATTTAATTCCTGAGGTCTGTTTTTCCTAATTTCTTCTATCATATTGTTCCTTTCCTGCTCATATTTAGTACATTCAGTAATTGCATGAGATATAGTCTCCTTAACCTGGCATTGTTCACGTAATCCATTTGGATGTTTTCCTATTATTTTGGGAGTGCTGTTTAAATTGGAATACCCTAAACTTATTCTACTGTAAATACATTTTTTTTCTTGATTTACCTACATATCTTATTTTTTAATTTACTTTATTAATTAATCTGTAAACTCCTTTCCCCACTGTTCCACTTTATTGCTTTTAGTATATTAATACTGTATCCACATTATTCTATTGCTTAATTTCAGATTAATAGCTTCTCCTCATGCATTGTGGCCATGTGTTTCCTTTGTTTGATGTGTTAGGTTTTCATTGGTTGATTTTGTCATATGTTAATCAGTTCTGTTTTGTCATTGGTTCATTGTCTTTATCATGCTCAGGTGTATCTTGTTTATCATAGTCCATGTGTGTATATAACCCTTTTGTTTCCATAGTCCTTTTGTTAGCTTTGCTTTTTTCATGTAACCATTTATGTCAAGTTCAAGTCATAGTCAAGCACTCTTGTTAATGGCATTGTTTAGTTCTGTTTGTTCTGTATTTGGTTTGGGTTTTGTTTATTAAACTGCACTGTAAACCCTAATAAGTTGCTTCTACTCAAATTATTTGAGGAAACACATCCCTGCAGTTTAACTGAGTACCTAAAAATACTTGTTTTATCTTCAAAACTTGTTTTAAGTTGACTTAATGTGGTCTTCCCATTGAATAAACTTATATTTTTAAGTATTCAGATAACGTAAAAGTACACTTAACTAAAATTTTCCAGTTTATATGTTGTTGCATTTCTTTTATTGAAAATGCAATAGATCATTAAAACAAATGATTGCTTCGCATCAACTGCAAGGTTTGAGCCCTTACATTTCATAGCTAAACTTTGATAAAATATACTGATTTAACAGCGTATTAACCATATCAGTTAATAAATACATTTATAGGTGCTTGAATAAAGTATAGTAGGAATTAGTAGCAAAACATAAACTGTCTGAAAATAACCAGTGACTAAACACATAAGAAAAAAGGTCTTCATGATGACAACTCTTCCCGCCTGTCTCACCACGGATATCTGGGGGGTTTGTTTTTAAGACCCTTTTTAGGACCTTTTTAAGACCTTTTGTAGGACATATAAAATGTATTTATATGGCCATGTGATAACTAAACCGTAAAATGATAGCAAAAACAGTTTAAACAGCTTCAGTTACGGGAATTATGTTATGATGTGAACGCACCTTTAATGGTATGAAGTGACGAGAATACTTTTTGTGTTCAAAAGCAAAACAAAAATAACAACTTTATTCAACAAATTCGTCTGTCTGCTGTCATACTGCTATGCCATTTTTGTTGCAGAGCTTCAGTGTTTATGTCTGAACGCGGGCTTGGTATGATTAAAAGAAAGCGATTTGGTGAACAGGACTGAATCGAAAAGGAGAAGTAACACCCCAGCTGTCAGGTTGTAACAAGTGGTTACATCAGGACCTGAGGTTGGATTGATGATGTAAATGGTATGCTTCCTTTATTTTATGATCTGCCTTCTGATAAGTGTGGCACATGGCTTGAGGGTAGAGATGTTCAATTCCTTCCCCATAAAAATGGGGTGTTTAAGTAAGGAAACACCTGGGGTATGTTACTTGTTTTTTGACTGACTCTAATCTTTGTTGCTATTACTCTATTACTATCTTTAACAGCAACCATGAGACTGGTAGCTTAAGTAACCTTGCTTTCCCTTTCTGGTACTGCAGAATCTCTCTGTTTTCTGTCACTATGGCTAGTGCTGCCTCATTAGTCTTTAAGTAGGATGGTTCCCTGGTGGACAGCAGCAGTGGTGGACGAAGTACACAGATCAAGTACTTAAGTAAAAGTACATATACCCTAAAAAATTACTATCACCATGGAAACTGTCTAGCCACGCCCTAGCAACCATTTAGAGCACCCTTGCAACTGATCCCATTATAAAAGGCCCAGATGGATATCTTTGCAGCACAGTGCTATAGAGGCATGGGGATGGGCTCATTTTACTCAGGCAACAGTCTCTCAGGATCATTGTGAAGCTATCAAGCCACGCCTTAACAACCACTGTCGAGCACGATAGCAACCGAAACTCAAAGAGGGATATCTTGGGGGACATGGGGGTTTGTTTATATCATCCACACTGGCAAGCAGCCTTTGGAGTATCATCATTGGCAACTGCCAAGCCATTCCCTAGCATCCAAACAGAGTACCCTAACAATCATTTAGCAAGACCCATATCTCTGCATCAGAACATCATAGAGACAAGGGGTTTGGCTCCTTTGACTCATGTTAGCAAATGACTTCCAACATGTTGTAAAATCTTCATCGTCGAGATGGTGATATGGACATGCCCGTTGTAGTGACCTAAAGATGAGTTATTTACAAAAATCAATTCTTAAATTCGTCATTTGTAACTTACTTTTCGCGCTGTCAGTTGCATACATTCTTGTCTCATTTTGAGCCAGACTTGTAAATTCAGTTAACATAGTATGGACCAACCATTTTTGAGATTTCAATCTTTTCCTATTTGAGTGGATAAGATCTTGCATATCTGGCATTAGTTGTCCGGGGGCAATTCCAATATAATCTCAAAGTGAAATGACTCATACAAAAGCACAACCACATACAGTACACCCAATTGTAGGCTATTTAGCATGCAAATTCATGTTCCTTCTGTTTCATGCTTTTGCATTATTATCATGGGTATGTCACACTATAACCGAGTCTGATACATGGATTTCAACTCTTCTTGATTTCTGTTCAGCATCACCACAAACTGTGTTTTGGTGAAATCTATATTGTACAAATTACAAAAGGCATCCAAAAAGAGATATTATCTATTATCAGAACTATGTTTTCATTTTTACTCAGAACTATCTTTTCATTTTTACTTTTTTTGGGTCAAGAAAATAATCGGAATTAATTGAAAATAATCAGTTTGTTTACAAATTGGACAGTGCTATTGTGTCTCGAAGCATATGTCTCAGGACACGCCCTGAATAACTGATGTATCTAACTCCAGCTAAGTAAGTCTATTTAAAGGGATAGTTCACCCAAAAATGAAAATTTGATGTTTATCTGCTTACCCTCAGGGCATCCAAGATGTAGGTGTCTTTGTTTCTTCATTAGAACACAAATGATGATTTTTAACTTCAACCGCTGCCATCTGTCAGTGGTATAATGCAAGTCAGCGGGAACTTGGACTATAAGAGTAAATAAAACACGACAGACAAATCCAAATTAAACCCTGCGGCTCGTGACGACACATTGATGTCTTAAGACACGAAACGATCGGTTTGTGCGAGAAACCGAATAGTATTTATATCATTTTTTACCTCTAAAACACCACTATGTCCAACTGTGTTCATCACTCGATTCGTGAGGTCTGATCGCGCTCTGACAGCGGCAGTGATGTCTAGCACTCATTGAAGTATATGCACGAGACATAGTGGTGTTTTAGAGGTAAAAAATGATATAAATACTGTTCGGTTTCTCGCACAAACCGATCGTTTCGTGTCTTAAGACATCAATGTGTCGTCACGAGCCGCAGGGTTTAAGTTGGATTTGTCTGTCGTGTTTTATTTACTCTTATAGTCCCGCTGACTTGCATTATAACACTGACAGATGGCAGCGGTTGGAGTTAAAAATCATCATTTGTGTTCTAATGAAGAAACAAATACACCTACATCTTGGATGCCCTGGGGGTAAGCAGATAAACATCAAATTTTCATTTTTGGGTGAACTATCCCTTTAAGTCAATTTATGTTATGGCCATTATGGTTGGCTGGCATAGGCTGGCATTCCCTCAGCATGGCAGAGTGGGTATTTATTCCCCATAGTATCGATACAGGGCAGAGTGTTGAGTTCTGCTTTGAAAGGGAACGTCTCAGGTTACGACTATAACCAAGGTTCCCTGAGAAGAGGAACAAGACACTTTGTCTTGTTTCCATGCCTCGAGCTTGCCTGCACTTCTCCTTCAGACAAAGAAGTCGATGATGTACATTGCATCTCCATGGTATTGATCCAAGACACAGTGTCTTCTTCCCCTTCTCGAGGAACCATTGTCAGAATCCTGCACTGACAGTCTTGTCTGTTTTGTCTTTGTTTAATGTTGCCTTGTTTGTCTTGTGCCTGAACACATTGCTTTGTCTTCGTTTGTGTTTGCCATGTGCTCCTCTTGTCCTGCCTCCTTGTTTCTCATTACTACGCCCCTTTGTTTAATCCTTGTCTATCCTTGTTGGCCTGATTGTCTTCACCTGTTTCTCATTTACTCTGCTCCCTTTATATTGTGCTCCTTTCCCTCATGTCTTTGCTGGTTTGATGCATTCATTGTGTGTGTATGTGCATTTTTAGCAGGTCTTGTCAGTCAGTGCTAGGGTTAGTTTTGCTTGTTTATTTGCTTTTGATAATTTTAGTTTTATTGTTCCTTTGTTTTTGCTCTAGTAGTTTAAGTCTTTTGCTCCAGTTCTCCCAAACCTTATTTTGGATACTTTCTAGATTTTGATTTTGTTGCTATCTAGTTTTTTCTTATTTTCTCCTGTTCCCTGTAATGCTGGGTACACACCACAAGATTTTGGGCTGATTCCCTTCCAACAAACCTAGGGTAATGTCCCAATTATCTTGATGGTTCTACAGATTATCTTTTCAGATTTTCCTGTGGTGTGAGGTATGATAAGAGAGACTGAATCTGCTCGGAAGGAAGTCGGAGCCGCCCGATCACGAATTGTAAATATACAACATGTTTGATTTGTGGGGGCAAAGTATATTTTAGAATGAGCTCATCCCCAAAATGGCTTAATTATCATATAGAAGAAGAAAGTCAACAGTTATATTGTTTATGTACCATTTGGGGTGACCACATCCTGAGCAAATGGTCAATTGCAGATTGGGAATGGGTGTGGGACACATTTGCAGACAATGGGCACAACTTAATTAATACAGACCACAGCTGTTACATCAGGAGCAATTTCATTTACATTAAGAGTGGTAAAAGTTTTGAGATTTGGATGTTCTGGGTTCATTCTGATGCTGATGAACCCAAGGTGCTTCATGTCACTGCTATACTGCAATAAACTTCATCAAGATCTTCAACGTCCTCATCATTCCTAACAGTACAATGTAAAAACAAATATGTACACAAGTACATTGTATTATTAATTTCAATATTAGCACACAGTAGTTTTAGACACTTATTATAAAGAGGGACCAGAATATTTTCCTACCCTGCCGTGCAGGTATATCAGGCACACCCACATACAACCAAATGTAGGGTATTTATTATGCAAATTCATGGTTCTTTTGTTTCTTGCTTTTGCATTGTTATCATGGATGTGTCACACTATAACCGAGTCTGACACACAGATTTCAACTCTTCTTGATTTCTCTTCAGCATCACCACAAACTGTGTTTGGTGAAATCTACATTATCTATACAAATTACAAAAGGCATCCAAAAACAGTTATTATCTATTATCAGAGCTAACTGTGTTTTCATTTTTATTTTTTGTCAAGAAAATGTCCACTTCAGGCATATTTTCTTTATTCTCATCTTCAGATCGAAGAAGTGATCAAAATGATGAAGATGAAGATAGTGATAGTTCTCAAAATGAAAGGTTAGTATACATTTGATTTTTCTTATTAATACATTTTGAGATAAATATTTTATATGCTTTTATAAGTCTAGTTTATTTCTTATTGAACATTTAGAAAAAGTACATTTATATTTATATTTAAGGCAAGGCAAGTGTATTTATATAGCAAATTTAATAGCAAATAACTTCAAAGTGCTTTACGCTGGCATCATAAAGGGTGTGTGAGAGAGAACAATAAAAAAGGCCATTATAAAATGATTTTATCAACAAATATGAACAGTAAAGACAATAAACAAATAAAATAAACAAAAGTTTAATTAAAATGGTTAAAAACTATTTAAAAAGGAAAGAAAAAGTCTGTATAAAATGAAATAGACTTAAAGGGTTAGTTCACCCAAAAATAAAATTTCTGACATTAATTATTCACCCTCATGTCGTTCCAAACCCATAAGACCTTTGTTCATCTTCGGAACAAAAATTAAGATATATTTGATGAAACCCAAGGGGGTAATAAAGTAGTAAAGAAATCATTAAAACAGTCCACGTGACTACAGTAGTTCAACCTTAATGTTATGAAGGGACGAGAATACTTTTTGTGCTTAAAAACAACACCAAAATAAGGACTTTATTCAACAATTTCTTCTCTATACTGTCAGACTCCTATGTAATAAACGCAGTTCAGCACTTCCATGTTTACAGCTGAACGCTGGCTCAGTATTCAGTATTCGGACATAAACACGGAAGCGCTGAACTGGGTTCACTGCGTCAACTGCGTACGGGACTGTCAGGGTAGAGAAGAATTTGTTGAATTAAAGTTGTTAATTTTGTTTTGTTTTTGCGCACAAAAAGTATTCTCGTCCCTTCATAACATCAAGGTTGAACCACTGTAATCACACTGACTATTTTAACAATCTCTTCAATACTTTTCTGGGCCTTGAAGGATGGTATTTACATCATTTTTGGGTGAACTAACCCTTTAATGAAATAATACAGTGCATTCAGTGATGTTTTAGAAATAAAATGTAGGCTATATCTTTATCTTTTTAGTCAGGAAATGAAGGGAGAAGTTCACAGTTATTTAGAGGAAAGCATTCGTCCATACATTGATCTGATCGACAATCTGCGGTCAGTTGGCATTCACAAGGACTTAGCATTACCGACTATTGCAGTGATCGGAGACCAGAGTTCTGGGAAAAGCTCTGTGTTGGAAGCGCTTTCTGGAGTTGCATTACCAAGAGGAACCGGTGAGGACTGGTTTTACTCTGCTTTATTGTATATTCATACATATTCAAAGAGTATTCTAATTTTGTAAACACCTGCACTGGTGTTTTTGTAATATATAATCTTTTCCCCTAATTTACCACTGTTACGTTTTGTACTGATTGTTATTAACTGAACTGTGTTTGCTATAGGAATTGTCACCAGATGTCCACTAGAGCTGAGGCTGAAGAAAGTAACTGGAGTCAAGTGGAAGGCTGTTCTATCCTACCGTGAAAAGAAAATTGAATTTGTGGATTCATCATTAGTTGGAAGACATGTTGAAACAGGTTAGTAAAATCTGTTTTGGTTTTTCTTTTAAAAGTGTTAAGAATTAAGTATTCAATGCTTTTTTAAAAAACACTGTTGCCTAATATGCATTAACATTTTTGGTTGAGACTGAGGGAACTATGTGTAAAATGTAGGGCTGTCAGTCGATTAAAAATTTTAATCTAATTAATTACATGCTCTGTGATTAATTAATCTAAATTAATTGCATACATAATTTTTTACTAACCACTCTTGCTAAATGGGGTAAGAACACTTATGTTCTCATTTCAGAGTTGTTCGAGTAAATGATTCATTATAGACCATGTGGACAGATCAGTTGTTGTCATGATTCATTCAAATGAATCTGTTCAAATGAGTCATTAGGTCGCGAATTGGACATTAGCGGATGTTGACGCGTTGCGTGCGAATCGCGACTGTTATTAGGACATTGCAAAACATTTGTCAACACAAAAAACACTTAACCACTGAATAGGATTTTCTTTTTGTTTACTGAAAGTGTGGTTTATGTCAGCTGCACCTGCAGGGCGCCTGTCAGAGAAGATGAGGTGACATTCTTTTGAGCACTATTCAATCACACCCATCGGTTATTCAGGAAAGACATTCTCCAAATGCACCTCGTGAAACATGGATTCGATCTTACGAACTTTTAGCATTGTGTCAGTTGATTTAGATTATTATGTGTGAGGTAGAGAGAGTGCAAAGACGGTGCTTACTTTGAAGAAGAAGAGAGCTCGCGTGCACGAGGGAGGAGCTCTGCTCGTTATGTCCGTCAGCGCAGCAGTCGTCTCCCTCCTTATTCACCTGGCGGCCATTTTGAAAACTCGAACGCCGTTAAGGGGTACACAAACCCGGAAGTTGGACTCCAATACAGTACTATCAATCAGTAGCAGCAATGGAAACTTTGTGGACTACGAATCTTGCCATTTTTACATATGATTTGACTGTTTATTTTAATAAATATTAAAAATATAAAAGGTGTGCATCGTAGCTGACATGTAGATGAACACTTTACAGTTGTTTTTATGGCTGTTAATTCTTCCCTTCAAATGTTATTGAGCATTAAATTATGGTATATTTATGTATGAGCATATATACAGTAGTGAAAAATAACCATATTTACACATGATTTGAGTTTATTTTAATAAATATTAAAAATATAAAAGGTGTGCATCATAGCTGACATGTAGATTAACACTTTACAGCTGGTTTTATGGTTGTTAATTATTCCCTTCAAATGTTATCGAAGTTAGAATCGTGCATACCAATGTCGGATGTAACTTTAGAGACAGTCCTTAAATTTGCGAATATCAAACGTCTGACGTCAAACCAACTTTATGCCAGTGACCAGGATGCCTTCTGATATTTTTTATCCAGCATTATTCATAGCTTTCTCGTCTTTTTTAGACCTTTTCACTGACGTAATGACGCAATGACGTGCACTTGCTAGTCTGTTCCATTTACGTGTTCTCCGAATGCTAAAGAGGATCCTCGCCTAGCCTCTGAAGGAAGTGACTTGGAAGGACCAGTCCTGCCAAGGAAGTATCCTTGACATTGAGAAACGCCTACAGTTGAATGGTGGCTAGAACGGCTCCAGGTTCAAAGGTCATTACGGAATGGATTAATCTGCGTTATTTTTTTAATGCGTAATTTTTTCTCAGATTAATTAATCGAAATTAACGTGTTATTTTGACAGCCCTAGTAAAATGTACTAATATATAGCTAAACTAAATGTACTATATATACTACCAAATAAAGTCTACCTTTAATGTAACATTAACCACAAAGTTAAGCCTAAAAAACATACTTAGTCACACTTTTACAGAGTTAAAGGGTTAGTTCACCCAAAAATTACATTTCTGTCATTGATTACCCTCATGTTGTTCCAAACCCGTAAGACCTTCGTTTGTCCTTAGAACACAAATTAAGATATTTTTGATGAAAACTGAGGGTATCTGATCCACACATATGCAGCAATGACACTGCATCTTTTGAGGTCCAGACGGGTATTAAAAGACATTGATAAAACAGTAAATCAGTGGTTTGGAGTGCCAAAGTCACGTGATTTCAAAAAATGAGGCATCGTTATGCCATAAGTCTTGAAATTTCAATGGTTCACGTGACTTTGGCAGTTTGACACACGCTCTGAACCACTGATTCGAAGCAAAAGATTCGTAAAGCTTCGAAGCGTCATGAAGCAGTGTTTTGAAAACGCCCATCACTAGATATTGTTGAAAAAGTCCCTGAAAAAGTAAAATACCTGTAGGCCAGTAGAAACGTTTACAAACATTAAAAACAACATAGATCTCTTCACTCCACAAAAAAAAAAAAACATAAATAAATAAATGAAAAAAATTAATAAAAAAATTCAAATTTAATGGTATTCAGAACAGGAATGAAAATTATAATTAGCCTATAAAACAAACAAATGATAGTGACATTCATTATAAACAACATTAATAATAAAAGCCTAGCATAAAAATTTTATTTAAAGGAAAACAAAACTGCCAGCATGTGGGAAATTCAAATAAACTTGGGCTCTAAAGATAACACTTTCATTTGGCACAAATTCAAATGTGTCCAAAATTTTGCAGCAAATTATAACAACACTGAGTATATTCCGGAAAATACAGTTTGGTATTGGTGAAAAACACTGTTTGCACGGGGAGTGTGCCTTGCAACCATGGAGACATTTGTGAGAGACGCTGCGTAATATCATTGCGTCTGCTGTTGTCATTTGTGTTGTAAAACAATTATGTGATTCTTGCAATTCAAAGAAGTAGTTACTAACGTAACCTTTGTTCCCTGTGATAATGGGAATGAGCATTGCATATGGGGAAAACATTCTTCTCAGAATACTGAAGCCTGATTGGTTCATGTGCACCTGCACGGACAAATGGCTTTGGACGGGGCCAACTGCCTATTTTAGTCACTCTGGAAGCCATTTTCATCCAAATTTTTCCAATGAGGAGTGGCAGCGTCGACTCATGTGCAGGCGCAGCAAGCTATGCAATGCTCGTTCCCGTTATCTCAGGGAACCAAGGTTATGTTATTAACTGAAACATTCCCTTCCGTTGCGGTGCACTTGCATTGCATCAGTAGATAACATGTATGAGGAATGTAATTCAAAGCACCGTGCTACTAGCAGAGAATGGAATGCTGTCCTGCAAGCCCGTAGCCTGGGGGCGCTTGGTGACAAGGGCCCCATAGCAGGCTACATGAAAGATAGGGACTTAAAAGGTTTGTCCAGGAAAACAGGCTTGGGACAGGAGCTGGAGCCCCTGGGGCATGATGCTGCCCGAAAAACCCCAGGGAAATGGTTAAGCGAACAATATCCATGCATGAAGAGCAAGGACGTCTAAGTTGTAAAACCTGGCAAGGATGGTGAGGACCAGCTGGTCGCTGCACAGATGTCGGCAATGGACACTCTGCTAAACAAAACACAAGAGGAGGCCATTCCCCTGGTGCAGTGAGCCTTCACCCCTATAGGGCACTGCAAGTCCAAAGACTTGTAAGCCAGTGCTATCATGTCTACAATCCAATGACTCTGCTTCGTAATTGGCAGCCCCTTCGAGCAGCCTCCGAAGCACCCAAATAGTTGCTCTGACTGCCTGAACTGGCTAGAGTGCTCAATGTACACCCTAAGGCCCGAACCGGGCAGAGTGGGTATGGCACTTGCTCATCCTCAGTGAAAGGGAGAGCAGAGAGCATTATGACCTGTAAGGTGTGGAAAGCACCTTAGGCACATAGATTATTGGTCTAAGGATGAATTTAATGTCATTAGGCCCAAACTCAAGGCAAGATGCAACCACTGAAAGAGCCTGCAAATTCCCAACTTGCTTGACCGATGCCAAAACTAGCAGAAGGGCTGTCTTTAGCAAGAGAGGCCAAAGGTCGTTGTTGTGGGCGGCTCAAACGGAGGGCTTCGGGGCACCCTCAGGACTGTTGACAGGTCCCAAGATGGCACCGTGAGGGAGCGAGGTTTATTCAGCCTCCTGGGCCCTCTAAGAAACTTGACAACCAAGTAGTTTTTCTCAAAAGACTGGCCAGCTATAGGAGTGTGGTTTACTGCAAAGTATACCTTGAGTGTGGATGAGGTGCATCCACCATCCAGCAGCTCCTGTAAAAATGAAAGTATTGATGCGATCTCGCAAGGTAGAGTCTATGGCTGAAAACCAGCTGGTGGCCAGGGAAGCTTGGTGTACACTTTTTCCTCCATGCTGTCAACTGAAGTGAGGGCAGACAAAAAGGAATAGTATACACGTCCTGAACGGGCGACGCGCACCATGACTTATTCAGTTCTTCGTAAACTTTGGGTGTCGCCCCAGCTGCAGTAACCATTCATCGAGGTGATTGTGGGCAGGCTCCTCTTGAGCCTCCACTCCACTACAGCCTTCGTAAAGTAAAGTCTTCTGCTTTAGATGCAGCCAGAGACCTAGTGTAATCAAAGTCCTCCTTTGAGCCAACAAATGAAACCATACTGCTCACACCAGGACGCTGGTCTTCGTGGGTGAAGAGAACAGGAGATTCATCACGCTGAGGGGAGAGTGAGGCACGTGATTGCTGGGCCGACATGAGCTCACTACAGCCTGTTGCTCTGCCCTGTGGCTCCACTGTTTCTTCCATCACGGCTCGAGAGGGGAAGAGAATAGGAGAGTGCGCGAGATGGGATTGCTCTCTTTTAAAAAAGTGATCTTTGAGCACAGCAATGCGAGACTCAAGCTGGTCTCTGTGAGTGCAGCCTCGGCGTGAATGTGTCCCAGGCAAACGATACACTCAGTGTGCTGGTCCAAGGGAAGCAGGGAAACTCTACATAAGCTACACTCATGGTGCAGCATTTTGCAACAAATGTCACTTAAAATTTGCTCTTTTAAGTGGAATTTACTCTTACATAGTGACCAGATAGCCGCAGAGGAGAAGCACTGTTAATCTGCTGCTTGAGGCTTGTTTTAACGATGAGCAGAAAGACTTCTTCTCTTCAGAGTTAGTGAGAAGATTATCTTTGTGCTTGAAGGAGAAAAATTCTGATGAAAATGTCTTTCAGCACGACTTAAATAGGCAGTCGGCCCACCTATTTTTGGCAGGCTGAAAAGCCATCATCTATGCAAGTGCTATTGACAGCTTGACGTAATGCGAGTGAACCGCATTGAAAGGGAACATCAATTTATGGTAGCATAATTGACACCTTTTATATGATGAAAGTTAAAAAGCTAAAATATATGTTACAGCCCAGAATGAACTGGCAGGAAAAGGTGTTGGAATATGTGATGAGCTCATCACTTTAGAG
Source organism: Megalobrama amblycephala (assembly GCF_018812025.1). Classification (NCBI taxonomy): domain Eukaryota; kingdom Metazoa; phylum Chordata; class Actinopteri; order Cypriniformes; family Xenocyprididae; genus Megalobrama; species Megalobrama amblycephala. Next base: position 20,063,503 of record NC_063058.1, read on the forward strand.
GTCATGTCACCAGATGTGTGTGACCTCACACTGATCGATCTACCTGGAATTGCCCGAGTCCCAGTTAAAGGACAACCAGAGGATATTGGAATACAGGTGAGCTGTATAATCTGATTTATCACGCCCCATTCAGTACCATACCAGTTTTAAATCTATGTCTAATGTCTTGTAGATTAAAAGTCTGATAACAAAGTTTATTGAGATGCAAGAGACTATAAACCTGGTAGTGGTCCCTTGTAACACTGACATTGCAACAACAGAAGCATTAAAAATGGCACAAGAAGTAGATCCTGAGGGCAAAAGAACTATTGGTAATGCACATTTTACATTTCTTAACTATTTTTTTTACTTTTATCTATTAATATTTTTAACATTTACACTATTTTTCATTCTCATTTCACAGCTATTTTGACCAAGCCAGACCTCATAGACAAGGGAACAGAGAGGAATATCCTGGACATTGTCCACAACAAAGTAATTCCTCTCCACAAAGGTTACGTCATGGTGAAGTGTAGAGGACAACAGCAGATCGATGAGAAAATTCCTTTGGAGGAGGCGAAAGAAATAGAGAGGGATTTTTCCAAAACCATGACTATTTCAGGTTACAGTTTGACGATAATATAATTTAAGTTTGTGTTCAAAAAATGAGTCTGAAAGACTTGATTTGAACTGTTTAGGTCAGGTTTTGTTTTCAATTTCTACTAGTTGTCTACATTCTTAAAAATAAAGGTTTCAAAAGTGATGCAGTGATGCCACAGAAGAGTGTGAAGAACAATTTATAACATTAAAGAACCTTTTTTATTACTAATAAAAGTGTTCCATTGATGTTACTATTCTTAATACCTGGTAAACAAGTTATTTGGACTAAACTAAACCACCTTACAAAAAGTGCTTTGTCATTTTCTACAGATGCCTCTTGAAAGAGGATAAAGCAACTATTAAATTTCTTGCCATCAAACTGACTCAGAATCTTGTTGATCATATCAAAGTAAGTTTTTAAATGTCTCACTCTAAAGGCCTCCTTACACTGAATATGAATGTAGTTGTACAAAAAAACTGCAATTAATGGCAGCGTGAATTGCAAATGATAATAAATCATGTTTTTTTTAATCCATCTTTGCCAGAAATCACTGCCACAGCTCAATGAGCAGATAATAACACAGTTGTGGGACGTGAAGAATGAGCTCAAAGAGTGTGAGGCTGGACCGCCAAATGACCCTAAGGGGGCCAAACAGTTCCTCATTGAAGTAGGATCTCAAGTCATCACAACTTTTTGCTTCTGAGAATTATCATTTAGTGTCCAGATTGCAGGAAACGTTTTGTGTTTGTTGTGATATTCTCCTTCTTCCTTGTGTACCTGCTGTAAAAATATCTTGGTGTCAGATGGTGCCAAATCTCATCCACTGTTTAAGCACACGTACACATCACTGTCTGACACTAGGTGGTGCTATGGTTTATAGAGTTCATGATTGAAACGCTGCATCTTCCTTGTGTTGTTGTTGTTGTATTGTAAATTATTTTCTCATCCAAATGTGTTTTTTTAACCTCCCCAGAGAAAACACTTTTGCTGTAAAATGATAATGTACAATAACATGCTTATGTAACAAATATTATCTCTTTATCACAGATCTTAAAAAGATTCAATGATCAAATCAACTCCTTATCATCAGGGGAGCTGATTAATCCAGAAAATGTGTTTTCCCAGCTTCGGGCCGAATTCAAGAAGTGGAATGATCATCTTAACCATACAAAGCCAACCTGTCTGTATATTTTCAACATTATACATGCTATAACCTTGAATTCACTGCTGTTGTGATTTTCTAAGAGTTATAAGCTTACAAAAAGTCAGTTCTTTTAATAAAAAATCCATCTTGTTCCTAAACAAGTTTGCAGTATGACAGAGTTTAGCAAGAATTACAGAGGGAGGGAATTGCTCGGTTTCAGCAACTACAGAATGTTTGAGTGGGTTCTGCAGCGCCAAGTGGCCACACTTAAGAAGTCAGCCATGGAATTGCTCAGTGTCATCAAAGGTACCATCACACATTTTATCTCCATTATAAAACTAAATGATTAGATCACAATTGAAATGATGTTTAATAGTTTCAGCATATCTAAATTGTGAAGCTTGTTGTTTATTTATGTATTTCTCCTAAAGAAATCATCCTCAAGCAATTAAAAGATGTGTCATATAAATGCTTTCGGAACTACTCTGTACTTCAACATATCACAGAGGTAAATATTGCTACAATAATCATTTTTCAGTTATTCATTTTGGGATAAAATCCATTTTAGGCCTAATTTCAGTGTTCTGTTCTGTTTCTTTTAGTGTTCTGTTATGTGTTTTTGCAACATAGAAAAAAAGAAAAACATTACAGAACAATGTAGGCTTACTGAAAAAGGTTTTTCAATTGCATGTGTTTTTCATTCAACAAAACAGTTAAAACTGAAAGAGCATTTTAATTATAATTCAGAAAAAAAGGTGAAAAAAATAGTTTTTCACAGCAGTTTAAAAACTGTTCATTGTACTCTCGTTTTAATTTTTAATTAAATTATCATTAAATTTCCCTTTTTAAAAAAAATTATTCAACATTTTAAAATAGTTTTTAAAAGGGGGTATCACCGAAATTGAGAAGCTCTTCCACTGTAATTGCCTCACTTGCTGCGTGCTTTTGTGTTTGTAACCCAATGCTTTGTAAGCCAATATTCCAACCCCCAAAACCTGGAATATTCCTTTAATCGGGTTCTCTTTCCTCTTCATTTGAAACCATAGACCAAAATCAACAACATACAGTCAAGTCAGGAAGATAAGACTGAACAGAGGATCTCAGAGCAGTTTGAAATGGAAAACATGGTCTACACTCAAGATCCCATCTACTTGAACATCTTGAATGAGATTAGCGAAGAGACATTTTCAGAAGAGCAGTTACCAGTCTTTGACATAAAGAGCAAGTACAGTGAAATGCTGCAGGCGTATTATGAGGTAGATTTTTTTTTTAATTTTCAGTAACAAATATGAATGAAGCTTTGTTCAGAGACTGAATGAACTGCAGTGCTTAGTGCTTAGTGATTTTCTTTCAGATTGTGGTGCAGCGGATGGCTGACCAACTGCCCATGATGATCTCTTTTTTCATGCTGAAGCAGACTGCCCACCTCCTGTCTACTGACATGTTGAGTTTACTGGACGGGGCAGATGTGAGCGAGCTCCTGTCTGAGGCCACTGAAGTTGGTACAAGACGCAGAGACCTACATGCCCGTCTGGACCGTTTGACTGCTGCTCAGAAAGCACTTAATGATTTTATTTGAGGGACCTACTGACTTGTCACATCTGTTTAAGGTTTTTCATGTCATGTGATTCCTTAATCTCCTCATTTGTTCTTTAACGACGACTAGCATCCATAGGTGCATTACCAAAACCTTCTGCTCCAGAACAGAGTTTAGATTCTATTCATCAGCCCTGTCTCCCTAATAAATTCAAAGAAAGCTTTACTGTTTATCTCACTTGACCATTTTATTAAAGCTTTAATATTTAATTCCTGAGGTCTGTTTTTCCTCATTTCTTCTATCATATTGTTCCTTTCCTGCTCATATTTAGTACATTCAGTAATTGCATGAGATATAGTCTCCTTAACCTGCCATTGTTCACAAAATCCATTTGGATGTTTTCCTATTGTTTTGGGAGTGCTGTTTAAATTGGAATACCCTAAACTTATTCTACTGTAAATACATTTTTTTCTTGATTTACCTACATATCTTATTTTTTAATTTACTTTATTAATTAAGCTGTAAACCCCTTTCCCCACTTTTCCACTTTATTGCTTTTAGTATATTAGTACTGTATCCACATTATTCTATTGCTTAATTTCAGATTAATAGCTTCTCCTCATGCATTGTGGTCATGTGTTTCCTTTGTTTGATGTGTTAGGTTTTCATTGGTTGATTTTGTCATATGTTAATCAGTTCTGTTTTGTCATTGGTTCATTGTCTTTATCATGCTCAGGTGTATCTTGTTTGTCATAGTCCATGTGTATATATAACCCTTTTGTTTCCATAGTCCTTTTGTTAGCTTTGCTTTTTTTTCATGTAACCATGTATGTCAAGTTCAAGTCATAGTCAAGCACTCTTGTTAATGGCACTGTTTAGTTCTGTTTGTTTTGTATTTGGTTTGTGTTTTGTTTATTAAACTGCACTGTAAACCCTAATAAGTTGCTTCTACTCAAATTATTTGAGGAAACACATCCCTGTAGTTTAACTGAGTACCTAAAAATACTTGTTTTATCTTCAAAACTTGTTTTAAGTTGACCTAATGTGGTCTTCCCATTGAATAAATTATTTTTTATATTTTTGTGTTTGTTTTTAAGACCCTTTTTAGGACCTTTTTAAGACCTTTTGTAGGACATTTAAATTACTTAACTAAAGTGTAAAATGATAGAACCCAAGGACTGAATTGCTAAGGAGAAGTAACACCCCAGCTGACAGGTTGTAACAAGTGGTTACATCAGGACCTGAGGTTGGATTGATGATGTAAATGGTATGCTTCCTTTATTTTATGATCTGCCTTCTAATAAGTGTGGCACATGGCTTGGGGGTAGAGACGTTCAATTCCTTCCCCATAAAAATGGGGTGTTTAAGTAAGGAAACACCTGGAGTATGTAACCAGGTTACTTGTTTTTTGACTGACTCTAATCTTTGTTGCTCTATTACTATCTTTAACAGCATCCATGAGACTGGGAGATCAAGTAACCTTGCTTTCCCTTTCTGATACTGCAGAATCTCTCTGCTTTCTGTCACTATGGCTGGTGCTGCCTCATTAGTCTTTAAGTAGGATGGCTCCCTGGTGGACAGTAGCATTGTTGAAGTACACAAATCAAGTACTTAAGTAAAAGTACATACCCTAAAGTATTACTATCACCATGGAAACTGTCTAGCCACACCCTAACAACCATTTAAAGCACCCTTGCAACTGATACCATAGACTGCCATTATAAAAGGCCCAGATGGATATCTTTGCAACACAGTGTCATAGAGGCATGGGGGTGTGCTCATTTTACTCAGGCAACAGTCTCTCAGGATCATTGTGAAGCTATCAAGCCACGCCTTAACAACCACTGTCGAGCACCATAGCAACCGAAACCCAAAGAGGGATATCTTGGGGGACATGTTTATATCATCCATACTGACAAGCAGCCTTTGGAGTATCATCATTGGCAACTGCCAAGCCATTCCCTAGCATCCAAACAGAGTACCCTAGCAATCATTTAGCAAGACCCATATCTCTGCATCAGAACATCATAGAGACAAGGGGGTTGGCTCCTTTGACTCATGCTAGCAAACAGGACTTCCAACATGTTGTAAAATCTTCACTGTTGAGATGGTGATATGGACAATATGGTGATATCAAGCCTTACAGTTCACCTTTTTACAGGAGATTTAGTTCAGAAGCAACTGACAGCTGTGACCTAAAGATGAGTTATTTACAAAAATCAATCTTAAAATTCGTCATTTGTAACTTACTTTTCGCGCCATCAGTCGCACACATTCTTGTCTCATTTTGAGCCAGTCTTGTAAATTGAGTTAACATAGTATGGACCAACCATTTTTGAGATTTCAATATTTCAATCTTTTCCTATTCGAGTGGATAAGATCTTGCATAACTGGCATTAGTTGTCCGGGGGCAGTTCCAATTTAATCTCAGAGTGAAATGACTCATACAAAGGCACAACAACATACAGTACACCCAAATGTAGGCTATTTAGTATGCAAATTCATGTTCCTTCTGTTTCATGCTTTTGCATTATTATCATGGGTATGTCACACTATAACCGAGTCTGATACACAGATTTCAACTCTTCTTGATTTCTGTTCAGTATCACCACAAACTGTGTTTTGGTGAAATCTATATTGTAAATTACAAAAGGCATCCAAAAAAAGATATTATCTATTATCAGAACTATGTTTTCATTTTTACTCAGAACTATGTTTTCATTTTTCTTGGCTTGTTTTGAGTCAGACTTGTAAATTCAATTAACTAGAGACTCGTTCTGAAGGGATCATTGAATCAGTGAGTTGTTGACTCAAGAACAGCTACAGTCGGATCAGTCCAATTCACAAATTAATCATTCAATGCGTTTTGTGAACCGGTTAAACAGGTTAATTGAAAAGAATCAATTTGTTCACGAATCGGACACTGATATTTCATCTCGGAGCATATGTCTTAGGATGCGCCCTGAATAACTGATATATCTAACTCTGGCTGAGTAAGTCGGTAGAGTCAATTTATGTTATGTCCATTTTGGTTGTGCATAGGCTGGCATCCCCTCAGCATGGCAGAGTGGGTATTTATTCCCCATAGTATTGATCCAAGGTGCAGTGTTGAGTTCTACTTTGAAAGGGAACGTCTCAGGTTACGACTGTAACCAAGGTTCCCTGAGAAGAGGAACGAGACACTGTGTCTCGTTGCCATGCCTCAAACTTGCCTGCACTTCTCCTTCAGACAAAGAAGTTGAAGACGTGCATTGCATCTCCATGGTATTGATCCAAGACACAGTGTCTCCTTCCCCTTCTCAGGGAACCATTGTCAGGATCCTTCTCTGACAGTCTTGTCTGTTTTGTCTTTGTTTAATGTTTCCTTGTTTGTCTTGTGCCTGAACACATTGCTTTGTCTTCGTTTGTGTTTGCCATGTGCTCCTCTTGTCCTGCCTCCTTGTTTCTCATTACTACGCCCCCTTGTTTAATCCTTGTCTATCCTTGTTGGCCTGATTGTCTTCACCTGTTTCTCATTTGCTCTGCTCCCTTTATATTGTGCTCCTTTCCCTCATGTCTTTGCTGGTTTGATGCGTTCATTGTGTGTGTATGTGCATTTCTAGCAGGTCTTGTCAGTCAGTGCTAGGTTTAGTTTTGCTTGTTTGATTATTTGCTTTTGATCATGTTAGTTTTATTGTTCCTGTGTTCTTGCTCTAGTAGTTTCAGTCTTTTGCTCCAGTTCTCCCAAACCTTATTTTGGATTCTTTTTAGATTTTGATTTTGTTGCTATCTAGTTTTTTTCTTATTTTCTCTAGTTCCCTGTAATGCTGGATACACACCACAAGATTTTGGGCTGATTTCTCCCCTTCTAACAATCCTAGGGTAATGTCCCAATTATCTTGATGGTTCTACAGATTACAGTTCTTAAGAGCAGTGGTGGAGTGGTGGTACTTAAGTACATTTTTCAAGTATTTGTACTTTACTTGAGTATTTTTATTTTGAGAAACTTTTACTTCTACTTCTTCATTACATTCCAAAGCATAAGATCGTACTTTTTACTCCACTACATTTCATAAAACATATCGTTATCCTTATTTTAAAATGAAGAAAGCGTTACATGCTCAGAGACACAAAAGCGGTGTCCGATTCGTGCACAATCTGATTCTTTTCAATCATACTGTTAAATCGGTTCATATCGTTACTCCTTATTTTAAAATGAAGAAAGCGTTACATGCTCAGAGACGCAAAAGCGGTGTCTGATTCGTGCACAATCTGATTCTTTTCAATCATACTGTTAAATCGGTTCACAAATCACTTCAACAATTCATTCGCGAATTGGACTGATTGTATTGCAGCTATTCTCGAGTCAACAAATCACTGATTCAATGATCCACTCAGAGCGACTCTCCAGTGAACTGAATTTACAAATCTGAAAATTAGCCAAGAACTGGGGATCCTCAAGTGCGCGCACAACTGTTGGTGAAAAGTAAGTCAGCCTACTAATGTTGAATTTTAGGATGAATTATTGTAACTAAAAATCACATTTAGGTCACAACTGTCAGTTGTCTTTGAACTAAATCTGCCGTAAAGGGCGATCTGTTTAAGCCCACTGAAATGATTTAATGCGACACGTCCACATCAATGTGTCTACAGATCAGAGCATTTCCTGTGAAATTCGATTCACTTCACTAAAATAGATACAGTGGTGAGGTTTTTCAGTGCTGTGAATTTTGCTGAACATTAGTCACATACTGCATTAATCTTTCTCTTTGTCAATTTAATGTATCATGTTAGCAATAAAGGTCAATAATACAACAATAACTAACAACAACAACAAAAGGAATTTCTCCAAAAGAAAAGTTCAGAACTGTTTTTAAACTGCTAATACATTACGCACGACAGCACGACATTCCATTACATTCTTAATAATTAAACTTGAAATGTGGGTCAGAACGTCAGAACTGTTTGTCTACCTTGTTTATTACATTGTTAGAATCATTTTCTTTTTTAAACAGCAGCATTCAAAGTCCATCAGCTTTTAAAACAGAGTGCATTCATGTGTGGTTACTCCCTGAATTGTTTTTTGGTTTTAGATCATATTTCTGGATTAATACGGCTTGGTAGTCGGTGTTACCGGTGTTCCGTTGCAACACCGGTTTCGCGCGAGCGCCAGTATCGAGTTCTCTAACGAACCATAACACACACAAATTATGCCAAAATGTCCGTTTGTGCAGTGTTTTTCAGTAAGAGTAACCCACCATTCAAGCAATTGCCGTTAAATTGAAAGTAAAACATCGGCCTTTCCGTAACAAAACATCGAAAGCTCAGCTGATCAGCAGTACAGGGCGGGTTTTTATCTTTCATGTCAAAAACATTCCTCGTCACTGAGAGCGCAGTTAGCAACGACAGACGCCAAGGGAGCGCAAGCGCTCTGGAAACAAGGGAACACTTTCTCACCGTCACACCCTCTGAAAATAAACACACAACATCCAATGATCAAAAAACGGCAATATACTCATGATGCAATTAGTCAGACATAGCAAAAGTGTTATTTTAATCATTTACTATGACACTTTTTGTGCAAAGGTAATGTTTCATGGAGGTTAAAGGTTCTTTATGGAACCTTTATAAAAAATTTTTTTTTTTTTTTTTTAAGTGTTGTAATCTCTCTGTCACATGTTCCACTTGTGTGCCTGCATTTGTATTTTTATCATAGGTGTGTTTCACTGTAAATTCAGTCTAAAATACAGAAAATACAGAACTCTTTGATTTCTCCTCAGCATCACCACAAACACTACATTTGGTTGAAACTTAAACTATACAATTTATAAGAGGCGTCTTCTTTTCTAAGGACTTTAATTTTTTCCTTGTTTATCCAGAAAATGTCTAGTTCACGCATATTTTCTTTATTCTCATCTCCAGATCGAAGTGCTGATGATGATAAAGATAGTGACAGTTCTCAAAATGAAAGGTTAGTATATTTTATTTTGCTTATTATTAAATAAGCTGAATTATTAGTAAATTGGGTTTTTTAGAAATAATTTTATATGCTTTTATACACCTAATGTCTTGTTATCTAGATGTACATTTATATACAATGCAAGTTTATAAGGGTAGGGTTATAACGAAGTTATAAGTTTATCATAAAGGAGAGGTCCATTTATGTACTTTTATTTTACACTGACTTTAAATCAAAATAAATATTATTAATAATAATGACAATTATGATAACTTTATGTTGTAATTATACATTTGTCCATGCCAGGTTTGTGGTTTAACTGATGGTATATTAACACAATAAATACTAAATTGTTTTTTCATGCTTATGTTCATAATCATTCAAATTAAAAAGTTCCAAACAATGATGAAGAGATTAGTAATGTATAAACAATAATAAAAACGTTGTACAATATTTTATGTATTTATTATTTTTAGTACTGAAATTCTCTTGTCCAAGCAGCATTTTGCAATCAGATATTACAAATGGCATAGTGCCCTCAGACGACCACAATGATTAGATTATTTCCAATATAACAATTCCTTACCTACGGTTTGTGATTTTTGGATATTTTTGAAGAAGAAAACATGTAGCATTAAACCGAATTAATGCCCAAAACCTAAATAATAGTTTAAGATTTTTTATATACAAGTGTATATTTTATCTTTACAGTGAGGAAATGAAGGGAGAGGTTCACAGTTATTTAGAGGAGAGCATTCGTCCTTACATTGATCTGATCGACACTCTGCGGTCAGTTGGCATTCAGAAGGACTTGGCATTACCAACTATTGCAGTGATCGGAGACCAGAGTTCTGGAAAAAGCTCTGTGTTGGAAGCGCTTTCTGGAGTTGCATTACCAAGAGGAAGCGGTGAGGACTCTGGTTTTTACTCTTCTTTGCGATTGGATATTCATATACACTACCCATTTGTACCTCTATTGTACTTCCCGCCTGAAATGTTGACACAAGGTATGGAACCATAAATTCAAGTTGGTTATGCCAAAGTCTGATTATAAAGGCCCGTTGACACCATGAACCATAACTATAAAGATAACTAAAATTATAACTATATTAGCGTCCGCACCAGTGGACGATATTGTTTAATTTATTCTAAGCTTGCTGCAGTAATGTCTCTGCCACTTTAAATGCTCAAGCTCTTAAAGCAGGATGGATTCTGATTGGCTGTCAATGTTTTTATAGTTTGTCAGCTAGAAAAAAAATCCATTCTGAATTGATTACAATGATATATATTCTCTGTGCCATAATCGTTGTGATAGTTGATAATAGTTGTGTTAGTTGATAGATGATAGCTGTGGTTTGGACTTTGCAATTCATTTACATACAACATTTTTTGGAGCAGTATCTTTATCTTTATCGTCCATGGTGTGAATGGGCCTTAAAGGAACACTCCACTTTTTTTGAAAATAGGCTCATTTTCCAACTCCCCTAGAGTTAAACAGTTGAGTTTTACTGTTTTTGAATCTATTCAGCCGATCTCCGGGTCTGGCGGTACCACTTTTAGCATAGCTTAGCATAGTTCATTGAATCTGATTAGACCGTTAGCATCTCTCTCAAAAATGACCAAAGAGTTTCAATATTTTTCTTATTTAAAACTTGACTCTTCTGTAGTTACATCGTGTACTAAGACCGACGAAAAATTAAAAACTATACTCTCATTCAGGCGTAATAATCAAGGAACTTTGCTGCCGTACCATGGGTGCAGCAGGCACAATGATATTACGCAGTGCCTGTGACCTCCTGCTTGCACAGGGAGCGTGCCTTGCAACCATAGAGGCATTTATGAGAGACGCTGCGTAATATCATTGCGCCTGCTGCACCCATGGTACGGCAGCAAAGTTCCTTGATTATTACGCCGGAATGAGAGTATAGTTCCTAGCCATATCGGCCTAGAAAAACTTTTCGTTTTCTGTCGGTCTTAGTACATGATGTAACTACAGAAGTTTTAAATAGGAAAAATATTGAAACTCTTTGGTCATTTTTTTGAGCGAGATGCTAACTGTCTAATCAGATTCAATAAATTATGCTAAGCTATGCTAAAAGTGGTACGGTCAGACCCGGAGATCAGCTGAATGGATTCGAAAACAGTACAACTCAACTGTTTAACTCTATAGGAGTTGGAAAATGAGCCTATTTTTTAAAAAAAGTGGAGTGTTCCTTTAATAATTAAAGAATGATTACTTTTGTCAGCACATGCACTGTTTTTTTTGTATATATTATAATCTTGTCACATAATATTCCAATGTCAGTTTACTTGGTTGTTAACTGAACTGTGTTTGCTGTAGGAATTGTCACCAGATGTCCACTAGAGCTGAGGCTGAAGAAGGTAACAGGTGGAGTCAAGTGGAAGGCTGTTCTATCCTACCGTAAGAGGAGAATTGAATTTGTGGATTCTTCACTTGTTGCAGGTTCATAAACTGCTTGCATTCTCTGTGTTCTTAACTTGATGTTTTTTGTTTGTTTTTTGCAACTGGCTTAAAATGATCAATCTTACAACTGGATTTAAATTATGAAATTTTGCAGGTCCTATTAAAGCCAGCAAACTGGCAAGTGGAAAGGTTGCAAATTTAACTCATGATGAGAAGAAATTTGAATTTGGAGATCCTTCTTTAGTTGAAGAACATGTTGAAGCAGGTTAGTACATTTTCTTATCAAAGTTACTGGAACATAATATAGAATTCAAATTCTCAAGCTGAAGTCACAATTAGTAAATAAATATAAAAAAATGTTTTGTGTTAAAAAATTGATGGCTTATAGTCTTGGATGCTGATTCAATCAATTTAATTCATTCCAGTTCACCATATCACTGCACAGAACTCATATGGTGTCTCATTTCAGAAAAGTAACCATTATAAACTTAAACCGTTATTCCTAGTCAAATGTAAATTGTTGTAATTTCTTCATGACTGTAGTGGTCAGTGTACTGAAATGAAGCAGCCTCATTGACATATGTGGCCGACAAATGCGCCCTCTGGAGGATGCAGCCTTCGAAATGAGAGAGCTAGAGAGGATCAGTTTTGTTGCATATATAGCAACATTCTGTTATATGAAGGGCTATAGGATAAGATAGAATATTATAGAATAAAAGCAAAACAGCGAGCAAAGTCAAAATGGTACAGACAAGTCATTTCAATCAGTGGCCATCTTTGAAACGTCTCTTGGGCATGCAATGCAGCTTCGATCCCATGGGGAAACATCAAATTCTCCAAAACTACAATTAAATGTCATATTTGAAATCAGCAATGAAATCTGACAACAACTGTCTTATAAATTTTGTTTCTAAATGCTCGAATCATGACAAAATACTGAATGTGCATTGCACTTTCTCCCATTCATAGTCAAAGGAGTGCACCGTCTTTCTGTATTTTAAAGTCTTTGATGTCATATATGATTCATTGCACTTGAATTGATTCATATTGTCGTTAGCATGTTGCTAAGCTAACAGTGAGAAATACCAAAGACTATAGAATAACACAAGACGCGTCAGTCATATTATCACGGATTTTCATGACATTCATGACAGTTTGGTAAGTTTCAAATGATTTTTAAACAGCAAGGACAAAACTGGCAGCCCTTCATCAGTGTCCAGATTTACTTACTCGTTTTCATTCACTCCATCAAGTGAACTGTATTAGTGAACTAATGTTGGGAATAGTAAATGAGGTGGATATAGGGGGCGATTTCAGATTCAGCCATAATGCTGCATGTTCCAAGACACTTCAGTGGGCCTTTAAAGCTGTCATGAATTGAGAAATCCACTTTTTCTTTGAGCTTTGATATTTAAGAGGTCATCATACTATAAGAATATCCTGTAAGTTTCAGAACTGAAAACTTCCTTGATAGTCCAATAAAAGCTTTTATTGACTTCTTTGGTAAATCAATCACATTTCGGCGCAGGCTTTGTTGTTTTTTACGATATGGACTCGACAATATGTGGCAACATGTACTGTAACTGTGTTAATTCCAATGCCTGATCAGTAAATCAAACCAGTGACTAAATGGTCAACTTCACATTGTTTCTCTTAGTAGGATGAAAATAATCTGTTATTTAAAATGTGATTAAATTATATATAAAAAGCAATCAAAGAACGCTCCCTTTACAATCGCTGGAGCTGTCAATCAAATATCGCGAGTTTATCAGTGACTTAGTTCTGGACTTGCGCCAAAACTCCCAGTTTATTCAACAAATCTCTTAGTTACATCGCGTTTGCACTGTAAGTTATGATGAAAGCATTCGTTAGTGTGCAGAAATTGAGTTGCAATGATGGAATCACTGCTAATAGAACTGAGTTTTATTTATCGACACAAGTCATGTTTAACGTGAGAGTATGTCTGCTATAGCCTCTTTACAATGGCTTATTTCGGCAGTCGATTGACAGTATTTTTTTGAACTGGTTGAATCATTCCAACTTCTTTAGAGGAGGGCCATTTGTGTCAATGAATGTGCTAAAAAGGAAGCTTCACTCTAAGACGAATCGGTGTCATTATTCACGCTGCTTTAAAGGACATATTTTTTCTTACAACATAGTTAATTTTGCAGTGTGTGTGTTACAGCCCAGAATGAACTGGCAGGAAAAGGGGTAGGGATATGTGATGAGCTCATCACTTTAGAGGTCATGTCACCAGATGTGTGTGACCTCACACTGATCGATCTACCTGGAATTGCCCGAGTCCCAATAAAAGGACAACCAGAGGATATTGGAAACCAGGTGAGCAGTATAATTCAACTTTACATGCCACACACTCAAAAAAAATGTTTTTTTTTTATGCTGTTCACTTTATTTAAACAACTTATTTTGATTCAACACCATTGTATTAGGTTTCTGGGTCAAATTTAATTGCTTCATGTTAAATTTACTTGAAACGATTACTTTTTAACTTGATGTTTTCATATTAAAATAACATGTTTCAATCAAGTAAATTCAACCAGGACTCAAACAGGACTTTCAATTTCCATCATGCTTTGCAAATGGGCTGATCTGTGAGAGTAAATGTTGAAATAAAGTGTTATTTTAAGCAGTTTTTAGCAACATGAGAAAATGGAGAGACATTTTAAATGTTTACTGTTCTATTATGTTGGTATTTAAAAGTTTCTGTTATGTTAATAGTTTTGGTTACCATTGTGGTGAAGTGTAGAACATGTGCTTGGGTTGAGGACCTGCTAACAACAGTTAAAGTTGTTTCAATAACAATTTTGGGCATGCAATAATTGCAATAAAATCATCTTTTGGCTAACACTCAACAATGAAAGTCTTTACAGAGTGAAGATTTTGTAAAAGTCATGAATATTGTTCTTGAATGCATTCAATAAATAAACTAATCAATTAAATTTGATTACTTGTTTTAATTTCTTAAAACAATTTGATATTAATTTTAGGATAATTAAACTTTGGACAAAATAAAGAATGTTAACCTGATTCAACTAAATGGCATTGAGTTAACCTTATGTAATAAATTTAAGTTAACTGAAATACATAATTTTAATTAAATGCAACATAACCAAGTTACATGGAACCTGTTGACATAAAAAAATTAAGTAAATCCAATGTACCATTTTTTTGAGTGCATTCTGTAACATAGACATCCAGTTTTAAAACTATGTCTTCATGTCTTGCAGATCAAACGTCTGATTATGAAATTTGTTGAGAAGCCAGAGACTATAAACCTGGTAGTGGTGCCTTGTAACACTGACATCGCAACAACAGAAGCATTAAAAATGGCACAAGAAGTAGATCCTGAGGGCAAAAGAACTGTCGGTAATGAAGCAATGATCCACACAATATCTAATATCTCCCCAAATATATTTGAGGACTTGAGGGCTTCAAATCATCAAATGCATTTTTTACAAAATAAAAATTTTTCATTCTCACAGCCATTTTGACCAAGCCAGACCTCATAGACAAGGGAACAGAGAGGAACATCGTGGACATTGTCCACAACAAAGTGATTCCTCTCCGCAAAGGTTACGTCATGGTGAAGTGTAGAGGACAACAGCAGATCGATGAGAACATTCCTCTGGAGGAGGCGAAACAAATGGAGAGAGATTTCTTCCAAAATCATGACTATTTCAGGTTACAATCTGAGGAGATTATCATTTTAACTTTTTAGCATGTATTCATTTGTGAATTCAAATTTTGATATGTTTTGAGGTAGGTAAAGTAAAAACAAACAAACAAAAAAAAATGGTCAGGGTGACACAAATGTCCTTATTAAAAGAATGAAGTGAATGAAAAGAAAACCTTAAAGGGTTAGTTCACCCAAAAATGAAAATTCTGTCATTAATTGCTCACCTTTATGTTGTTCCACACAAAACCTTTGTTTATCTTCGGAACACAATTTTTTTTTTTTTTTTTATGAAATCTGAGAGCTTTCTGTCCCTCCATTGACAGCTACACAACTGACACTTTGACCTTCAAAACATTCATAAAGAAATCATAAAATGAATCCATATGATTCGAGCGGTTTAGTCCAATTTTCTCAATCACTTCATATGATGACAGACTGAATTTATCCTTATAATCACATATGGATTAGTTGTACAATCTCTTTCTGAAAACTTTTTGAAGCGTCAAAGTGTCAGTTGCGTAGCTGTCTATGGAGGGACAGAAATTCTCAGATTTCATCAAAAATATCTTCATTTGTGTTCCATGAACGAAAGTCTTACGGGTTTGGAAAGACACGAGGGTGAGTAATTAATGACAGAAATTTAATTTTGGGGTGAACCATCCCTTTACATAGTTTTTTTCACAAAATATTTTGACAAAACTTATATAGCTTATATTTTATATGTTTGTCCACAAAATCATAGGCCATATGGCATACCTAACATGCAAGGAAAAAATTTAATGACCCTTAGAATGCAGACCCTTAAAGAGTTCACCCAAAAAAAAAAAAAAAAAAAAAAATTATCACGTACCATCAAATTGTTTCAAAGTTTCTTCCCTCTGTTGAACACAAAAGAAGATATTTTAAAGAATGCTGGCAATGACGGTTGCCATTGACCTTCATAGTAGGAAAACCGTACTATGGAGGTCAATGGCTACCGTCAACGGCCTAGTTACCAACATAAAATATCTTATATTGTATTCCACAGAAGAAAGAAAATCATGCATGTTTGGAACAACATGAGGGTAAGTGATGACAAAAGTTTCATTTTGGGGTGAACTATCCCTTTAAGACAAGGTTAGTTCAGATTGTAAAATGTCATGTGGTATAACTCCCCGAAAATGATGATGAAAAATGATATTTATTATTAATTCATAAATTTAATGAATAATTCATATTTGAAAAAAACTTTTTATTAATGTAAAATTGTGATGTTCACTTTGTCCATTTTGATTTTTCATTATCTGTTTATCAAGCTACAGAAGGCTATATGATCTAAAGTAAGTCCCATCTAAACTATGTGCCTTCTCTTTTCTACAAGATGCCTCTTGAATGAGGATAAAGCGACTATTAAATGTCTTGCTGTCAAGCTGACTCAGAATCTTGTTGATCATATCAAAGTAAGTTTGTAAATGTCTCAACCTAAAAGTCATGAATTTGGTGGTGGTTTGTCAGAGACTATAACCAAATTGTGTCTCACCTGTCTTTGTCAGAAATCACTGCCACAGCTCAATGAGCAGATTAAAAATCTGTTGTGGGATGTGAGGAATGAGCTCAAGGAGTGTGAGGCTGGACCACCAGAAGATCTTAAGGGAGCCAAACTGTTCCTCATTGAAGTAGGATCTCAAGTCGTCACATCTTCATTATGATTAGGGGTCCAAGCTGCTGTAACCCTATGTACCAAAACATTTCTTAATATGCATTTTGTGATAAAGACAGATCCTTTTGTCCATAAAATTAGCTGCCCCTTACAAGAGATATAAACCTATGAAGCCCCTAAATGGACCTTTGCAAAAATTAAAAAAATATACAGACTTTCACGTGTGCACAAGAAACATATTGCATGCTCAAGAACAACAAGAAAACAAGAGCATGATGGATGTCCATGAATTACTAGAGATCTATTTTAAACTTGGACTTCAGTACAAAGACATTGTTTGCATTCTTGCATTTTGACACAGAAGCCTGTTCCGACTAAAAGAATACTCAAGTATTGACGTTATCGTATTTATTCAGCATCAACTCCAAACATTAGGCCAGCTCCATGGATACAGGTGGATGCATGCAAAGTGTAAAGGAAACAGATTTCATATCAGAAAAAAACTTGTTTGTTTAATTTTGAGCTCGCAAGATCCTGGTGGTGTAGAATTCAGGAAAGCCTGATGTCTCCATTGATGCAACTATTTTGCACAAGGACCAAATTACATCTGGCACTTTGATTCTCATGACAAACTGAAGCCATATGGCAGGGATGGGCAACTCCGGTCCTGGAGGGCCAGTGTCCTGCAGAGTTTATCTCCATCCCTGATAAAAACTCACTTGCCTATAGCTTTCTACTAATCCTGAAGACTATTAGACTGATTAGCTGGTTCAGGTGTGTTTGATTAGGGTTGGAGCTAAACACTGGCCCTCCAGGACTGAAGTTGCCCATCCCTGCCATATGGTATTTGCATAAACGGATGTATTGAATGGCAAGACATGCTATTTTAAGACAAAGTCAGAATTCGGAAATCGGAATTGCGAGTAAGAATTTCTGCAATTACCTTAACACCAATTAAAAAGTTTATTTTTGAAAAGCGTGGTTCATTCTGTTTAAAATCACTGTGCTTTTGTCTTATGCCTTGTATGAACAGCACCAGAAAATGTTCTCTGTTCAGATAATGCCTCTTTTACTCCTTAAGAAGATTTGCTTTTGCTGTCTAATGATAGTGTAACAGACTCATAAAACAAATTTTATTTTTTCTCACAGACCATAAAAAGATTCAATGATCAAATCAACTTCTTATCATCAGGGGAACTCATGAGTGAGGAAAATTTGTATGTCCAGCTTCGGGCTGAATTCAACAAGTGGAATGATCATCTTAACAGTACAAAGACATCCTGTCAGTATATTTCCAAACATGCAACAACTTTGAATTTACTGTTGTTTTTCCTTAGAGTTCTGGTGAAAATAAAAAATAAAAAGTCATTTAATTTCATAAGAAATCTATTTTGTTTCCTAACAAGTTAGCAATACAAAAGTGTTGAGCCAGAATAACAGAGGGAGGGAACTGGTCGGCTTCAGTAGCTACAGACTGTTTGAGATGATTTTGCAAAAACATGTGGCCAATCTTAAGAAGCCATCCATTGACTTACTCAATACTGCCAAAGGTACCATTACACATATTTGTGTTTAAAGACTTATTTAGGTTATTTTGGAGAGCTGCCATTATAAAAACAAAAGATTTAGATCACACTTAATGACAAATTTCATCTTCTTGACTTTATGTATTTTTTCCGAAGAAATCATCATCTCTCAATTCATTGATGTGGTGAGTCGGTGTTTCCGGAACTACCCTGTCCTTCAAAACCTTACTAAGGTAAATAATGCTCTTAATTGGTGACAAAGCTTGTCCAGTTTTTATCCAGTTAAAACAAGTTCTCTTTCCTCTGTACTTTATCATTTGACTTTTCCATTTTACACATAGGACAAAATTAACAACATTCAGTTAAACCAGCAAGAAAAGACAAAGAAGAGGATCAAAGAGCAGTTTGAAATGGAAAACATGATCTACACTCAAGATCCCATCTACTTGAGGATCTTGAATGAGATTACAAATGAGACATTTTCAGAAGATCAGTTACCAATCTTTGACAAAAAGTGCAAGTACAGTAATATGCTGGAGGCATATTATGAGGTAGATCTTAGTTTTTATTAACAAATTACAGTGCAGTGCTCGTGGTGTGGAACTTAGTATCTCATTGTTTCCTTTCAGATTGTGGTGCAGCGGATGGCTGACCATCTGCCCATGATGATCTCTTTTTTCATGCTGAAGGAGACTGCTCAGCTCCTGTCTACTGACATGCTGAGTTTACTGGAAAAGCCAGATGTGCGTGATCTCCTGTTTGAGGACTCTGATGTCAGCAAAAGGCGCAAAGAACTACGAGCGCGCCTGAAACGTTTGAGTACTGCTCAGGAAGCAATAAGCACTTTTTGTACTGACTAGAGGATATTATCTGAAAATACATATAATACACTGTAAAAAAAAAAAAAAAAAAAAAAAACGCAGCTGTGGTTGCCAGTATTTTACCGTAAAAAATACAGTAGCAAACTTTTATGGTTTTACGGAGCTTAAATTTATGCTAAAAACATGTTAATCTTATGATGTTTTATAAGCTCACTTTCACTTAAATTTTATTAAAACAAGACAACATAAAGTTCACCAGTGATCTCAAACCCTTTATAGTGCTGCATACATTCAACATCAATAGCTTATTAGCAATCACATGGTTCTGATGATGCGCAAAATTCAGCTGGAGGGCAGGAAGTAAAGAAACTACAGAAAAAATTACAGAAAAAAGGTAAAAATTGCGAGACACAAATTTGTAGAATCACAAATTTACAGAATCACAATGTTTGAACTGCAAGATATATAGTTGCTATTTTGAAAAATCTGTATTGCGAATAAGAATTTTTGCAATTACCTTAACATCAATTATAAAGAAGTTCATTTTTGAATAGCATAGTTCATTCTGTTGCTTTTGTCTTATGCCTTGTATGAACAGCACCTGAAAATGTATTTGCTTTTGTCTAATGATAGTGTAACAGGCTTATGAAACTAATTTTATTTTTTCTCACAGACCATAAAAAGATTCACTAACCAAATCAACTCCTTATCAACAGGGGAACTGATGAGTGAGAAAAAAAAATAATTATGTGGTTCTGATAATGTGAAAATTCAGCTGGAAGGCAGGAAGTAAAGAAACAGAATGGAAGACATAGAGGAAAGTCCGTATTGTAGCGGTTTAGACACTATTTCAAAAGATAGATATAAGCAAAAAATCACTAAATATGTTGGACGTGATCCTTATGTTATGAAGAGGAGCGATTTTTCTACTGAATTGAAAACTTGTGAAGCTGCCATCACACCTTATTGAGTTCTAGTCTGGTTTGTTTATATCGTGCTGCTTTTCTGCTAGTGTGTTTAGGGCAGTAATTTTGATTTTGTCATGATTGTGAAAAATGTCTCCATTGTAGGTCATTCATGCTGAATCTGAATTCAGGGGAAAAAATGGACGCTGTAATGCCTTTTCTACATGTAAAAACAAGGGAGGCAGGTTGAGGAGGTGACAGGAAAACGCTTTATATCAAATCTAATAATGTCACTGATTGAACCCACTGCCTATCACTCAATAAAAATAGAGTGTTTTGAAAGTTTTGTATTTTGTTCAGTTGAATAATTAACATTTGCGAGTATAACTCTCACTGGGCTTGTGAATGAGCATAACTTGCACACAGCCACTTTAAAACTGTTCATAAGCTTCTATGGGATTTATTTTGGTTGTCATTTGTTGAAATAAATACAAAAAAAATACATCTGCATCACTACATTGTACAGACATTACATGCCAAACACCTCTGATGTTCGATTTATCTAAACAACACGTATAGCTCTTAAGACAATGCATAGCCTATATGTCACGTAAGCACAGAGACAAGAGAGTAAGATCCAAGTGCAGCTTTAATGGGGTAATCCAATAAACATAATCCAGGCAGGCGAGGGTCAAAGTCCACAGAACAGTCCATACAAAATAAAGCAAACACAGGTGACATAAAATGAAACCACGATAACAAAAGCAGAAACGAACCAAGTATAAGTAGACAGACACTGATGAGCAAACACAAAACAGCTGGGTGCAATGAAACAGGATAATGAGTCCGGGAAGAGTGTTATGGGAAATGCAGTCCAAGGGGTGAAAACAAGAGTCCGGGTAGGAGTGCCCTCTAGTGGCCGATTAGGGCACTCTCACTAGTAATCATGACACTACAAAAATTCAGTCTAGCTTTGGAGTCATTCTCTCTATTGATGTGAACATTAAAGTCTCCACTCAATAATTTTATCAAATCTAGTAATGCCAAATGAAATCAACATGGTTAGGAACCACTGAAGTAGAAGACAAAGTAATCATTTATTTCTAACAAAAAACATTTCAATAACTCAAAAAAGCACCAAACAGGTAAGAATAAACAATCCCAACAATAACTCACAAAAACTAAATGGTAAGAAACAATGTAAGAATAAAAAAACGTAAATGATGTCTCTTACTGAAATATGTAGCCTAGTATAAAATCAGATTCATTGCACATCTTCGATGTTTTCATCCTCTGCTTACAGCATCTGATGCTTACATTACTCTATGGCTATTTTTACCACAACACAACTCGGAATATAATATACATCGATGTCACATTGTGCAGCTTTTGGTTGTAATTTTCAGTTGATGAGCCACAAGAGAAGCGATTTAAGTCTTTACTGCTTTACTAGTGATAAGAAGAGGAGAAAAAGAATGGGAAGTTGTGAAGAATGTGGCACTGGAGACGGATATAAATCCGATCACTCAAACCACTTCAGGAGGTGGTCTGGGACGCATTCCAGTCAAAACTGAACATGGTCTAAATGCATCTGGTTGCTGAAACCACATATGTAAATGGACTTTGACTAAGCCCGGCCCAAAGCAATCAGCGTGCGGAAACTCGACAACAACAACAATAACACCTGGCATGAGTGTCACAAGACTTTAATTGTGGCTCATGATACTATACCATCCAAATTATAGCAATAGCACTGATGTTGACTAGATGTTGTTAAAAGCATATTAGATTAACTTGAATACTCATATAGCAGGGGTCTCAAACTCAAATTGTCGGGGGGCCGTTTCTGTGATTGACACCTCATAGGAGGGCCATATTATCCTTCAAGCACAAGAAAGCGCAACATTTCAGAAAATTTACTTTCCTTTGCATTATTTCTCATTTACTTCAAATTTCATTAGGCCTACTAAAATATTTTTATGCCTATACTATAAATATCTTATTTACCATACTAAATGTAAACAGCAGTGTCTCTCTCATTGTTACAGAGTGTAATATAATTATATAATACTATTACTAATATAATACTATTAATTGAAATAGTCTGGTGCGACTTCTCACATCCAACAAGATATATGGAATAAAAAATCAGTAATTTAAAACCAGCAACACTTGTGGCATGGAGGGGTCAGAAATAAACAAAAAAACTGGAGCTATATATCAACTTTATTTTGCCAAAAAAAAAAAAAATCTCTCATTGTTACATACATTATTAGTTTTTAACATCTAGTGGAAGTATTTTCCCTTACTTTATGTTAGCTTAAATAACATTAAAATCTTGCACTGAACAACACTGTACTGAACAAATACAATCCCTGAATACATTTGTACACTCCTCTGTTTCTTGACAGACACCTGCAGCGCTTGTGCTCACACAGCTGGGCCACATTTGTCCAAGATGCCGTTTGAGCATCGGTAACGTTTAATGGCTGCATCGGACGCGTTTTGGTGGTTTAAATCGGCGCTCGTAACTTAAAGTCGAGTGCTTTTACTGTAATTTAGGCAAGCGCGCTCATAATAGAAGCGATTGAGAGCACGGCTCATGGTTGCATAGCAACGACAGACGCCACTGGAGCGAAAGCGCATTGGAAAGGAGGATGCGGCGCAGCCGCTTATGTGACGCCAGGCACGTGCACAGGTAGGGCTCAACCTGTGCAGAGCACATGCCCTTTTTGTCCTTGCACTCCGAAGTGCCCTTTTTTTTGGAGGTGTTTTATTTTATTTATTTATTTTCTTGAATAAATCGATGAATTTTCTTGAAAAAAATCAATCAATTTACAAATATATTTAGCCTAATAAAGGTATTAAAAAGAGCTTGTGACAAAATCTTTTTGGATCCGCACAAACTGTCAGTCAAACCTCTTAACTCCGCCCCCTGAGTGCAGCGAACTGAAGTTCCACAGCAGAGCAGCTGAACGTCTTGCTACGGTAAATAAATATCTTGTTGTTTGAATAAGTAGGCTACAACGTTGTCTTTACGAAAGAAACATTAGTATGTCTATAAAGTTTCATATTTTATGCATTTGAGGCCTGAGACCGGCGGCAGAGAGAGAGGGAGGGGGCTAGCATTTGCCATAAGTCATAGCCGTCATAGCCAATACCAATAGCCTACAAATAGCCTTAAATAGCCTGTGCATACAGTACAGTAGTATTACATCTTTTATAAATTGTGGCCAAACGTATTTTACAACAGGAAAAATTGAGCGCTCATAACCTATTGATGACGACGTAACAGGTAGCATAATGTGATGCCATCGTTTTAATGACGGACAAATTGCACACTTGAACATATTCGCTGGTCAAAAACCCGGCGTAACTGCATTTGAGTTTGACGAAAAAGCGACTGAGTGATCCCCGTCGTCAGCTAGGTAAAATATATTTCTAAGGAATTTCTTCTTTGATTTATGATGGCTATCTGCATACACTTAATTTATTAACATTTAATAGTATTATATATGGTCACACTGTATGGTTAATGCTCGCTAGATAATGTTTTTAATCTAGTATTGTATACTCCCCTCTCTTCACATGTATAAACATAGTAAAACATGGTTTTACTACAGTAATGTTGTAGGAACTAAAAAACATTACAGAATCATCAGGTCACTGTGCTTCTTTATATTTTATAATGCAGAATGTAATGTGTGTGTATTAATGTGTTGAGAGGGACATCCCTGGATCACAGTGAAGTCAAACATCTTCAAACACATGGCTCACAGAAGATTGCTGTTGTAATTATTTTTAAAGAAGCCCTGAAACCCTGTATGTGTGTGTATATATATATATATATATATATATATATATATATATATATATTAGTGCCCTTTTTTTCAGTTTCAGCACATGCCCCTCAGAAGGTCTGTGCACGGCCCTGTGTGACGCGATATGTGAATGCCCCTTAGAACGGCGACTTTTTCTTTGCATATCAGACAGGTAGCAACTAGAGAATAATAATAATAATAATAATAATAATTTAGCGGGCCGGATTATGTTTTATTTTTGAGATCAGTGTTTTAACATTTAAACGAACCGTTTTGGTGCACATTTGATTCAATAAAATTAATATATATATATCATGGTTTTAGACTCACGGTTTCGGTGCGGTTCGGTATGTGCTATGTTCAGGGAAAAAAAAATATTACTGTCAAATAAAAACAAAGAAAATAAGAACAAATAATCAAACGGCACAAATAAATACAGTAAAGCAAAGATACAAATAAATAAAGCTTTACAGGTTTTTCATGTATCCAGTTAAGGTACAGAAATTGAATAAAGTAGCTAATAAAATGTTAAACAACATTGCCTTCACTGTATGAATTAAATATAGATCAATCATTATTAATTATTAAGTTACTATTCAGTCATAAGCAACGAGTGATTTCCTTGTCTTTTGTTGTTTGATTAACATTTAAAACAGATTCAGACAGCAGGAATGCAAGGGCTGCTGTCTCTTTAAGACACATGCGTTCTTTCTCCAGTATATAAGTTCACTTAAGACATAACCGACAATGCTTACTAGAATACTCGCTAAGACGGGCATGCTGAGATAATTTTGTGTGAATTTGTCTGTTCAAGCACAAGACTTGAACAGCACAAGACTCCGCGTGCGCGCTTCGGATGAGTGCCCAAATCTTCTCAAAGCGCGCGCGCAAGTTCTCGTTCGCGTCTTGCACTCGGATGTTTAAATTGGCAAGGCTTAAATGAGTTTAGTTTAAACGCAGACAACAACTTGTGCAGTTCAGGTATCACCTGCGTAAGCTATCAACACCCGGTGATGGCGAAGTAAATGACTGCTCATATAGAACATGCGGCATTCGCACTGAACAAAGTTTAGGGGTAGCCAGAATGCATATAGGTGGTCGGTTCATGTGCTCTCTGCGTGAACTGAAGCGGTACCACGATCTGTCACTCCACAGAGTGCTAAGAAAGATCACGACAGCTCGAGAGACGTCCATGGTCTCACTCCAGTATGGGAAAGTAGTCAGTCACTCCTTGTGTTTTATGAATAGGCTAACAGATGAGCCGAGGGATAGCACAAAATTACATACATCTCTAAAATTACTACGCAATAGGCGTGTGAAGTGAATGAGTGTAAACTGAGCTCAGCGCAAATCAAATAGCCGTGCTGTTTGTCTCTCAGAAATCAGAGCTTTGCAAAAAAATTAGTCTAATATACATCAATAAAATACTGCATCATAAACATTTTCTACTATTTAATATGTATTTAAATGATTTAAACCTTGCGAGATGATAGATGGAACACAAATGGGCAAAAAGTATGAAATGAGCAGCGCGTTCGTAAGCTGCGTTTCTCTTGCGTCTCTCAGAAATCAGCTTTGTCAGTAATAGGCTGCTATCAACTAAACACTACATCATCATACACACTTTCTTCTATTCTACTTAAATGTTTAAAACATTGTACGATATGAATCATAAAAGGCTTTTGTGCAAAGGTAATGTTTCATGGAGGTTAAAGGTTCTTTATGGAACCATTCATCTTATAAATTTTTTTATTTATTTTTTTTAAGTGTTGTAATCTCTCTGTCACATGTTCCACTTGTGTGCCTGCATTTGTATTTTTATCATGGGTGTGTTTCACTATAAATTCAGTCTAAAATACAGAAAATACAGAGCTCTTTTTGATTTCTCCTCAGCATCACCACAAACACTACATTTGGTTGAAACTTAAACTATACAATTTATAAGAGGCGTCTTCTTTTCTAAGGACTTTAATTTTTTCCTTGTTCATCCAGAAAATGTCACACATATTTTCTTTATTCTCATCTCCAGATCGAAGTGATGATGATGATAAAGATAGTGACAGTTCTCAAAATGAAAGGTTAGTATATTTTGCTTATTATTAAATAAGCTGAATTATTAGTAAATTGGGTTTTTTAGAAATAATTTTATATGCTTTTATACACCTAATGTCTTGTTATCTAGATGTACATTTATATACAATGCAAGTTTATAAGGGTAGGGTTATAACGAAGTTATAAGTTTATCATAAAGGAGAGGTCCATTTATGTACTTTTATTTTACACTGACTTTAAATCAAAATAAATATTATTAATAAGAATGACAATTATGATAACTTTATATTGTAATTATACATTTGTCCATGCCAGGTTTGTGGCTTAACTGATGGTATATTAACACAATAAATACTAAATTGTTTTTTCATGCTTATGTTCATAATCATTCAAATTAAAAAGTTCCAAACAATAATAAAGAGATTAGTAATGTATAAACAATAATAAAAACATTGTACAATATTTTATGTATTTATTATTTTTAGTACTGAAATTCTCTTGTCCAAGCAGCATTTTGCAATCAGATATTACAAATGGCATAGTGCCATCAGACGACCACTATGATTAGATTATTTCCAGTATAACAATTCCTTACCTACGGTTTGTGATTTTTGGATATTTTTGAAGAAAACATGTAGCATTAAACCGAATTAATGCCCAAAACCTAAATAATAGTTTAAGTATATTTTTGTCTTTACAGTGAGGAAATGAAGGGAGAAGTTCACAGTCATTTAGAGGAGAGCATTCGTCCTTACATTGATCTGATAGACACTCTGCGGTCAGTTGGCATTCAGAAGGACTTGGCATTACCGACTATTGCAGTGATCGGAGACCAGAGTTCTGGAAAAAGCTCTGTGTTGGAAGCGCTTTCTGGAGTTGCATTACCAAGAGGAAGCGGTGAGGACTCTGGTTTTTACTCTTCTTTGCGATTGGATATTCATATACACTACCCATTTGTAGGTAGCCCACACCCTTCAGTGTTGCTCTATTGTACTTCCCAC
Source organism: Megalobrama amblycephala (assembly GCF_018812025.1). Taxonomy (NCBI): domain Eukaryota; kingdom Metazoa; phylum Chordata; class Actinopteri; order Cypriniformes; family Xenocyprididae; genus Megalobrama; species Megalobrama amblycephala. The sequence continues at coordinate 20,090,589 of NC_063058.1, forward strand.
CTGAAATGTTGACACAAGGTATGAAACAATAAATTCAAGTTGGTTATGCCAAAGTCTGATTATAAAGGCCCGTTGACACCATGAACCATAACTATAAAGATAACTAAAATTATTACTATATTAGCGTCCGCACCAGTGGACAACATTGTTTCATTTATTCTAAGCTTGCTGCAGTAATGTCTCTGCCACTTTAAATGCTCAAGCTCTTAAAGCAGGATGGATTCTGATTGGCTGTCAATGTTTTTATAGTTTGTCAGCTAGAAAAAAAAAAAATCCATTCTGAATTGGTTACAATGATATATATTCTCTGTCTGTGCAATAATCGTTGTGATAGTTGATAATAGTTGTGTTAGTTGATAGATGATAGCTGTGGTTTGGACTCTGCTATTCATTTACATACAATTTTTTTTTAGAGCAGTACCTTTATCATTATCGTCCATGGTGTGAATGGGCCTTAAAGGAACACTCCACTTTTTTTGAAAATAGGCTCATTTCCAACTCCCCTAGAGTTAAACAGTTGAGTTTTACTGTTTTTGAATCCAATCAGCCGATCTCCGGGTCTGGTGATACCACTTTTAGCATAGCTTAGCATAGTTCATTGAATCTGATTATACTGTTAGCATCTCTCTCAAAAATGACCAAAGAGTTTCAATATTTTTCTTATTTAAAACTTGACTCTTCTGTAGTTACATCGTGTACTAAGACCGACGAAAAATTAAAAACTAGACTCTCATTCCGGCGTAATAATCAAGGAACTTTGCTGCCGTACCATGGGTGCAGCAGGCACAATGATATTACGCAGTGCCTGTGACCTCCTGCTTGCACAGGGAGCGTGCCTTGCAACCATAGAGACATTTATGAGAGACGCTGCGTAATATCATTGCGCCTGCTGCACCCATGGTACGGCAGCAAAGTTCCTTGATTATTACGCCGGAATGAGAGTATAGTTCCTAGCCATATCGGCCTAGAAAAACTTTTCGTTTTCTGTCAGTCTTAGTACATGATGTAACTACAGAAGTTTTAAATAGGAAAAATATTGAAACTCTTTGGTCATTTTTTTGAGCGAGATGCTAACTGTCTAATCAGATTCAATAAATTATGCTAAGCTATGCTAAAAGTGGTACGGTCAGACCCGGAGATCAGCTGAATGGATTCGAAAACAGTACAACTCAACTGTTTAACTCTATAGGAGTTGGAAAATGAGCCTATTTTTTAAAAAAAGTGGAGTGTTCCTTTAATAATTAAAGAATGATTACTTTTGTCAGCACATGCACTGTTTTTTTTGTATATATTATAATCTTGTCACATAATATTCCAATGTCAGTTTACTTGGTTGTTAACTGAACTGTGTTTGCTGTAGGAATTGTCACCAGATGTCCACTAGAGCTGAGGCTGAAGAAGGTAACAGGTGGAGTCAAGTGGAAGGCTGTTCTATCCTACCGTAAGAGGAGAATTGAATTTGTGGATTCTTCACTTGTTGCAGGTTCATAAACTGCTTGCATTCTCTGTGTTCTTAACTTGATGTTTTTTTGTTTGTTTTTTGCAACTGGCTTAAAATGATCAATCTTACAACTGGATTTAAATTATGAAATTTTGCAGGTCCTATTAAAGCCAGCAAACTGGCAAGTGGAAAGGTTGCAAATTTAACTCATGATGAGAAGAAATTTGAATTTGGAGATCCTTCTTTAGTTGAAGAACATGTTGAAGCAGGTTAGTACATTTTCTTATCAAAGTTACTGGAACATAATATAGAATTCAAATTCTCAAGCTGAAGTCACAATTAGTAAATAAATATAAAAAAAAATTTGTTTTGTGTTAAAAAATTGATGGCTTATAGTCTTGGATGCTGATTCAATCAATTTAATTCATTCCAGTTCACCATATCACTGCACAGAACTCATATGGTGTCTCATTTCAGAAAAGTAACCATTATAAACTTAAACCGTTATTCCTAGTCAAATGTAAATTGTTGTAATTTCTTCATGACTGTAGTGGTCAGTGTACTGAAATGAAGCAGCCTCATTGACATATGTGGCCGACAAATGCGCCCTCTGGAGGATGCAGCCTTCGAAATGAGAGAGCTAGAGAGGATCAGTTTTGTTGCATATATAGCAACATTCTGTTATATGAAGGGCTATAGGATAAGATAGAATATTATAGAATAAAAGCAAAACAGCGAGCAAAGTCAAAATGGTACAGACAAGTCATTTCAATCAGTGGCCATCTTTGAAACGTCTCTTGGGCATGCAATGCAGCTTCGATCCCATGGGGAAACATCAAATTCTCCAAAACTACAATTAAATGTCATATTTGAAATCAGCAATGAAATCTGACAACAACTGTCTTATAAATTTTGTTTCTAAATGCTCGAATCATGACAAAATACTGAATGTGCATTGCACTTTCTCCCATTCATAGTCAAAGGAGTGCACCGTCTTTCTGTATTTTAAAGTCTTTGATGTCATATATGATTCATTGCACTTGAATTGATTCATATTGTCGTTAGCATGTTGCTAAGCTAACAGTGAGAAATACCAAAGACTATAGAATAACACAAGATGCGTCAGTCATATTATCATGGATTTTCATGACATTCATGACAGTTTGGTAAGTTTCAAATGATTTTTAAACAGCAAGGACAAAACTGGCAGCCCTTCATCAGTGTCCAGATTTACTCACTCGTTTTCATTCACTCCATCAAGTGAACTGTATTAGTGAGCTAATGTTGGGAATAGTAAATGAGGTGGATATAGGGGGCGATTTCAGATTCAGCCATAATGCTGCATGTTCCAAGACACTTCAGTGGGCCTTTAAAGCTGTCATGAATTGAGAAATCCACTTTTTCTTTGAGCTTTGATATTTAAGGTCATCATACTATAAGAATATCCTGTAAGTTTCAGAACTGAAAACTTCCTTGATAGTCCAATAAAAGCTTTTATTGACTTCTTTGGTAAATCAATCACATTTCGGTGCAGGCTTTGTTGTTTTTTACGATATGGACTCGACAATATGTGGCAACATGTACTGTAACTGTGTTAATTCCAATGCCTGATCAGTAAATCAAACCAGTGACTAAATGGTCAACTTCACATTGTTTCTCTTAGTAGGATGAAAATAATCTGTTATTTAAAATGTGATTAAATTATATATAGAAAGCAATCAAAGAACGCTCCCTTTACAATCGCTGGAGCTGTCAATCAAACATCGCGAGTTTATCAGTGACTTAGTTCTGGACTTGCGCCAAAACTCCCAGTTTATTCAACAAATCTCTTAGTTACATCGCGTTTGCACTGTAAGTTATGATGAAAGCATTCATTAGTGTGCAGAAATTGAGTTGCAATGATGAGATCACTGCTAATAGAACTGAGTTTTATTTATCGACACAAGTCATGTTTAATGTGAGAGTATGTCTGCTATAGCTTCTTTACAATGGCTTATTTTGGCAGTCGATTGACAGCATTTTTTGAACTGGTTGAATCATTCCAACTTCTTTAGAGGAGGGCCATTTGTGTCAATGAATTTGCTAAAAAGGAAGCTTCACTCTAAGACGAATCGGTGTCATTATTCACGCTGCTTTAAAGGACATATTTTTTCTTACAACATAGTTAATTTTGCAGTGTGTGTGTTACAGCCCAGAATGAACTGGCAGGAAAAGGGGTAGGAATATGTGATGAGCTCATCACTTTAGAGGTCATGTCACCAGATGTGTGTGACCTCACACTGATCGATCTACCTGGAATTGCCCGAGTCCCAATAAAAGGACAACCAGAGGATATTGGAAACCAGGTGAGCAGTATAATTCAACTTTACATGCCACACACTCAAAAAAAATGTTTTTTTTTTTGATGCTGTTCACTTTATTTAAACAACTTATTTTGATTCAACACCATTGTATTAGGTTTCTGGTTCAAATTTAATTGCTTCATGTTAAATTTACTTGAAACGATTACTTTTTAACTTGATGTTTTCATATTAAAATAACATGTTTCAATCAAGTAAATTCAACCAGGACTCAAACAGGACTTTCAATTTCCATCATGCTTTGCAAATGGGCTGATCTGGGAGAGTAAATGTTGAAATAAAGTGTTATTTTAAGCAGTTTTTAGCAACATGGAGAGACAATGGAGAGACATTTTAAATGTTTACTGTTCTATTATGTTGGTATTTAAAAGTTTCTGTTATGTTAATAGTTTTGGTTACCATTGTGGTGAAGTGTAGAACATGTGCTTGGGTTGAGGACCTGCTAACAACAGTTAAAGTTGTTTCAATAATACAAACGACTATTTTGGGCATGCCATAAATGGAATAAAATCATCTTCTGGCTAACACCCAACAATAAAAACATGGCGCCCAACACCCAACATGGCGAAACAAGATGGCGCCGCGCATGGCAGCCACAGTGCTTAGCTCTTCAGTGTTTGTTCTGTTTTTGTTAGTTTTTCCTGTTTTCTGTTTTTCAAACACCATCAGTTTTACCAGGGATGAACTGCTGAACATTCGGCAGTACACACCACAAAATCTTTTACCGGATTTCGATTATTCAGACGTTTTGTTGAATGTTGTAGTCGGCGGAGCGGCAGCGCTGTTTAGACGCTTCAGGACGCGCAGACGGGGAAAGCGCGCCGGCGCCCTCGTGAAGCTCAGACAGCGCGGATTAAGAACGCCGCTGCCTAGCATCCATCTGGCGAATCTCCGCTCTCTGCCCAACAAAACGGACGAACTCCTTCTGCTCTCCCGGACAAATAAAGATTTCTCGAACTCGGCTGCTCTGTGCTTCACGGAAACCTGGCTGAACGACGCCATTCCGGACAGCGTGTTAAGTCTGCCGGGCTTTCAGCTGTTTAGATCAGATCGCGACGCAGAATCAACGGGGAAATCGCGCGGCGGCGGGACGTGCTTTTACATCAACGAAAGGTGGTGTTCAGATGTAACGGTGTTAAAGAAGATGTGCTGTCCAGATCTTGAAACACTCTTCATTAACTGCAAACCGTTCTATTCGCCGCGGGAGTTTTGCTCGTTCATTCTGGTGAGCGTCTACATTCCTCCGCAAGCGCACGTGAGCTCGGCTTTACAGATACTTGCTGATATGATCACAGAGAGCGAGCAACAACACCCGGACTCTGTTCTTATCATTCTCGGGGACTTTAATAAAGCGGTTCTCTCACGTGAACTTCCAAAATACAGACAGCATGTTACTTGTCCCACCAGAGACAGTAATACACTGGATCACTGTTACACAGCAATAAAGGATGCATATCACTCTGTCCCACGGGCAGCTTTGGGGCTCTCTGATCACTGTCTAGTTCATCTCATACCAACCTACAGGCAGAAACTGAAATCAGCTAAACCTGTAGCAAAGACTGTAAAGAGATGGACCACCGAAACAGAGCGGGCTTTACAAGCCTGTTTCGAATGGACTGATTGGAGTGTTTTTGAAGCTGCTGCCACCGATCTGGACGAGCTCACAGAGACTGTTACATCATATATCAGTTTCTGTGAGGATCTGTGCATTCCTACAAAGACTCATTTATCTTACAACAACGACAAACCCTGGTTCACTGCAAAACTCAGCCAGCTCCGTCAGGCCAAAGAAGATGCTCGCAGAAAAGGGGACAGAGTCTTGTACAAACAGGCCAAATACACACTGGAAAAGGAGATCAGAGTGGCAAAGAGGAATTATTCTGATAAACTTCGGAATCAGTTCTCTTCTAATGACACAGCTTCAGTGTGGAAAGGTCTGAAAGTTATCACCAACTACAAGACACCATCCCCCAGCTCTGTGGAGAATCAACAACTGGCAGACGATCTGAATGGGTTTTATTGCAGGTTTGAAAAATCACCATTCACACCTCCATCAACCCCCCTCTCCCCCACACCTGCAATTCAGTTCAGTGAAGATGACGTGCGCCAGGTCTTCAGAAAGAACAAGAGAAGAAAGGCACCAGGCCCAGACAGCGTTTCACCAGCCTGTCTGAAAACCTGCGCTGACCAGCTGGCCCCCATCTTCACACAGATCTTCAACAGATCACTGGAGCTGTGCGAAGTCCCCTCATGCTTCAAACGCTCCACCATCATCCCCGTCCCAAAGAAACCCAAAATTACTGGACTAAATGACTACAGACCTGTGGCTCTAACGTCTGTGGCCATGAAGTCATTTGAAAGACTGGTTCTGGCTTTTCTGAAGGACATCACTGGACCCTTACTGGACCCCCTGCAGTTTGCTTACCGAGCAAACAGGTCTGTGGATGATGCAGTCAATATGGGACTGCATTATGTTCTCCAGCATCTGGACAGACCAGGGACTTATGTGAGGATCCTGTTTGTGGACTTCAGCTCTGCTTTTAACACCATCGTCCCATCACTCCTCCAGCCTAAACTAACTCAGCTCTCCGTGCCCACCTCTGTCTGTCAGTGGATCACCAGCTTCCTGACAGACAGGCAGCAGCTAGTGAGGCTGGGAAAATTCTCATCCAGCACCCTCACCATCAGCACCGGCGCCCCTCAGGGCTGTGTTCTCTCCCCACTGCTCTTCTCCCTGTACACCAACGACTGCACCTCAAAAGACCCCTCTGTCAAGCTCCTGAAGTTTGCGGATGACACCACACTGATCGGCCTCATCCAGGACGGTGACGAGTCTGCTTACAGACTGGAGGTTGAACAGCTGGCTGTCTGGTGCAGTCTTAACAACCTGGAGCTCAACACGCTCAAGACAGTGGAGATGACCGTGGACTTCAGGAGAAACCCCCCTGCTCTCCCCCCACTCACCATCATGAACAGCACTGTGGCAGCAGTGGAGTCATTCAGGTTCCTGGGCACCACCATCTCCCAGGACCTGAAGTGGGACAACCACATCGAGTCCATTGTGAAAAAGGCCCAGCAGAGGTTGTACTTCCTTCGCCAGCTGAGGAAGTTCAACCTACCACAGGAGCTGCTGAAACAGTTCTACTCTGCCATCATCGAATCCATCCTCTGCACTTCAATTACCGTCTGGTTCAGCTCAGCTACCAAATCTGACCTCAGAAGACTACAGAGGGTAGTCCGGTCTGCTGAGCGAATCATTGGCACAACCCTCCCCACTCTCCAAGAACTGTACTTATCCAGAGTGAGAAAAAGGGCAAAGAAGATCACTCTGGACCCCTCACATCCAGCACACTCCCTCTTTGAACTGTTGCCATCCGGTCGACGCTACAGAGCCCTGAGCACCAGAACGACCAGACACAGGAACAGTTTCTTCCCTCAAGCAATCCATCTCATGAACACTTGACAAACACGGAACACATAACACTATTACACATTATTTACTTAAAACACTTATTTATATCTCAATTTGCACACATAATTGTACATACAATTGTCTATAATATATATTGTCTTTTGCTTTTTTTGCACTTTGTCTATCTTGTAAATTTGTATATTATTATTTTATTCTTTTTATTATGTGTCTTGTCTTGTCGCTGTTACTCTGTTGCACTGTGGAGCTTCTGTCACTAAAACAAATTCCTAGTATGTGTAAACAACATACCTGGCAATAAAGCTCTTTCTGATTTCTGATTCTGATTCTGATTCTGATTCTAAAAGTCTTTACAGAGTGAAGATTTTGTAAAAGTCATGAATATTGTTCTTGAATGCATTCAATAAATAAACTAATCAATTAAATTGGATTACTTGTTTTAATTTCTTAAAACAATTTGATATTAATTTTAGGATAATTAAACTTTGGACAAAATTAAGAATGTTAACCTGATTCAACTAAATGGCACTGAGTTAACCTTATGTAATAAATTTAAGTTAACTGAAATAAATAATTTTAATTAAATGCAACATAACCAAGTTACATGGAACCTGTTGACATAAAAAAAATTAAGTAAATCCAATGTACCATTTTTTTGAGTGCATTCTGTAACAAAGAGTGCACTCTTTTAAAACTATGTCTTCATGTCTTGCAGATCAAACGTCTGATTATGAAATTTATTGAGAAGCCAGAGACTATAAACCTGGTAGTGGTCCCTTGTAACACTGACATTGCAACAACAGAAGCATTAAAAATGGCACAAGAAGTAGATCCTGAGGGCAAAAGAACTGTCGGTAATGAAGCAATGATCCACACAATATCTAATATCTCCCCAAATATATTTGAGGACTTGAGGACTTCAAATCATCAAATGCACTTTTTACATAATAAAAATTTTTCATTCTCACAGCCATTTTGACCAAGCCAGACCTCATAGACAAGGCAACAGAGAGGAACATCGTGGACATTGTCCACAACAAAGTGATTCCTCTCCGCAAAGGTTACGTCATGGTGAAGTGTAGAGGACAACAGCAGATCGATGAGAACATTCCTCTGGAGGAGGCGAAACAAATGGAGAGAGATTTCTTCCAAAACCATGACTATTTCAGGTTACAATCTGAGGAGATTATCATTTTAACTTTTTAGCATGTATTCATTTGTGAATTCAAATTTTGATATGTTTTGAGGTAGGTAAAGTAAAAACAAACAAAAAAAAAAATGGTCAGGGTGACAAACGTCCTTATTAAAAGAATGAAGTGAATGAAAAGAAAACCTTAAAGGGTTAGTTCACCCAAAAATGAAAATTCTGTCATTAATTGCTCACCTTTATGTTGTTCCACACAAAACCTTTGTTTATCTTCAGAACACAATTTTTTTTTTTTTTGATGAAATCTGAGAGTTTTCTGTCCCTCCATTGACAGCTACACAACTGACACTTTGACCTTCAAAACATTCATAAAGAAATCATAAAATGAATCCATATGATTCGAGCGGTTTAGTCCAATTTTCTCAATCACTTCATATGATGACAGACTGAATTTAGCCTTATAATCACATATGGATTAGTTGTACAATCTCTTTCTGAAAACTTTTTGAAGCGTCAAAGTGTCAGTTGCGTAGCTGTCTATGGAGGGACAGAAATCTCTCAGATTTCATCAAAAATATCTTCATTTGTGTTCCATGAACGAAAGTCTTACGGGTTTGGAAAGACACGAGGGTGAGTAATTAATAACAGAATTTTAATTTTGCGGTGAACTACTCCTTCACATAGTTTTTTTCACAAAATATTTTGACAAAACTTATATAGCTTATATTTTATATGTTTGTCCACAAAATCATAGGCCATATGGCATACCCAACATGCAAGGAAAAAATTTAATGACCCTTAGAATGCAGACCCTTAAAGAGTTCACCCAAAAAAAAAAAAAAAAAAAAAATTGTTATCACGTACCATCAAATTGTTTCAAAGTTTCTTCCTTCTGTTGAACACAAAAGAAGATATTTTAAAGAATGCTGGCAATGACGGTTTCCATTGACCTTCATAGTAGGAAAACCATACTATGGAGGTCAATGGCTACCGTCAACGGCCTAGTTACCAACATAAAATATCTTATATTGTATTCCACAGAAGAAAGAAAATCATGCATGTTTGGAACAACATGAGGGTAAGTGATGACAAAAGTTTCATTTTGGGGTGAACTATCCCTTTAAGACAAGGTTAGTTCAGATTGTAAAATGTCATGTGGTATAACTCCCCGAAAACCTAATGATATTTATTATTAATTCATAAATTTAATGAATAATTCATATTTGAAAAAAACGTTTTATTAATGTAAAATTGTGATGTTCACTTTGTCCATTTTGATTTTTCATTCTGTTTATCAGGCTACAGTAGGCTATATGATCTAAAGTAAATCCCATCTAAACTATGTGCCTTCTCTTTTTCTACAGATGCCTCTTGAATGAGAATAAAGCGACTATTAAATGTCTTGCTGTCAAGCTGACTCAGAATCTTGTTGATCATATCAAAGTAAGTTTGTAAATGTCTCAACCTAAAAGTCATGAATTTGGTGGTGGTTTGTCAGAGACTATAACCAAATTGTGTCTCACCTGTCTTTGTCAGAAATCACTGCCACAGCTCAATGAGCAGATTAAAAATCTGTTGTGGGATGTGAGGAATGAGCTCAAGGAGTGTGAGACTGGACCACCAGAAGATCTTAAGGGAGCCAAACTGTTCCTCATTGAAGTAGGATCTCAAGTCGTCACATCTTCATTATGATTAGCGGTCCAAGCTGCTGTAACCCTATGTACCAAAACATTTCTTAATATGCATTTTGTGATAAAGACAGATCCTTTTGTCCATAAAATTAGCTGCCCCTTAAAAGAGAAATAAACCTATGGAGCCCCTAAATGGACCTTTGCAAAAATAAAAAAAATATACAGACTTTCATGTGTGCACAAGAAACATATTGCATGCTCAAGAACAACAAGAAAACAAGAGCATGATGGATGTCCATGAATTACTAGAGATCTATTTTAAACTTGGACTTCAATACAAAGACATTGTTTGCATTCTTGCATTTTGACACAGAAGCCTGTTCCGACTAAAAGAATACTCAAGTATTGACGTTATCGTATTTATTCAGCATCAACTCCAAACATTAGGCCAGCTCCATGGATACAGGTGGATGCATGCAAAGTGTAAAGAAAACAGATTGCATATCAGAAAAAAACTTGTTTGTTTAATTTTGAGCTCGCAAGATCCTGGTGGTGTAGAATTCAGGAAAGCCCGATATCTCCATCGACGCAACTATTTTGCAAAAGGACCAAATTAGCACCAGAAAATGTTCTCTGTTCAGATAATGCCTCTTTTACTCCTTAAGAAGATTTGCTTTTGCTGTCTAATGATAGTGTAACAGACTCATAAAACAAATTTTATTTTTTCTCACAGACCATAAAAAGATTCAGTGATCAAATCACCTCCTTATCATCAGGGGAACTGATGAGTGAGGAAAATTTGTATGTCCAGCTTCGGGCTGAATTCAAGAAGTGGAGTGATCATCTTAACAATACAAAGACATCCTGTCAGTATATTTCCAAACATGCTACAACTTTAAATTTACTGTTGTTTTTCCTTAGAGTTCTGATGAAAATGAAAAAAAAGTCATTTAATTTCATAAGAAATCTATTTTGTTTCCTAACAAGTTAGCAATACAAAAGAGTTGAGCCAGAATAACAGAGGGAGGGAACTGGTCGGCTTCAGTAGCTACAGACTGTTTGAGATGATTTTGCAAAAACATGTGGCCAATCTTAAGGAGCCATCCATTGACTTACTCAATACCGTCAAAGGTACCATCACACATCTTTGTTTTTAAAGACTTATTTAGGTTATCTTGGAGAGCCTCCATTATAAAAACAAAAGATTTAGATCACCAACTTAATGACAAATTTCATCTTCTTGACTTTATGTATTTCTTCCAAAGAAATCATCATCTCACAATTCATTGATGTGGTGAGTCGGTGTTTCCGGAACTACCCTGTCCTTCAAAACCTTACTAAGGTAAATAATGCTCTTAATTGGTGACAAAGCTTGTCCAGTTTTTATCCAGTTAAAACAAGTTCTCTTTCCTCTGTACTTTATCATTTGACTTTTCCATTTTACACATAGGACAAAATTAACAACATTCAGTTAAACCAGCAAGAAAAGACAAAGAAGAGGATCAAAGAGCAGTTTGAAATGGAAAACATGATCTACACTCAAGATCCCATCTACTTTAAGATCTTGAATGAGATTACAAAAGAGACATTTTCAGAAGATCAGTTACCAATCTTTGACAAAAAGTGCAAGTACAGTAATATGCTGGAGGCATATTATGAGGTAGATCTTAGTTTTCATTAACTAATTACAGTGCAGTGCTCGTGGTGTGGAACTTAGTATCTCACTGTTTCCTTTCAGATTGTGGTGCAGCGGATGGCTGACCAACTGCCCATGATGATCTCTTTTTTCATGCTGAAGGAGACTGCTCAGCTCCTGTATACTGACATGTTGAGTTTACTGGAAAAGCCAGATGTGCGTGATCTCCTGTTTGAGGACTCTGATGTCAGCATAAGGCGCAATGACCTACGAGCGCGCCTGAAACGTTTGAGTACTGCTCAGGAAGCAATTAGCACTTTTTGTACTGACTAGAGGATATTATCTGAAAATACATATAATACACTGTAAAAAAAATAAATAAAAAAAAGGCAGCTGTGGTTGCCAGTATTTTACTGTAAAAAATACAGTAGCAAACTTTTATGGTTTTACGGAGCTTAAATTTATGCTAAAAACATGTTAATCTTATGATGTTTTATAAGCTCACTTTCACTTAAATTTTATTAAAACAAGACAACATAAAGTTCACCAGTGATCTCAAACCCTTTATAGTGCTGCATACATTCAACATCAATAGCTTATTTGCAATCACATGGTTCTGATGATGCGCAAAATTCAGATGGAGGGCAGGAAGTAAAGAAACTATAGAAAAAAAAAATACAGAAAAAAGGTAAAAATTGCGAGACACAAATTTGTAGAATCACAAATTTACAGAATCACAATGTTTGAACTGCAAGATATATAGTTGCTATTTTGAAAAATCTGTATTGCGAATAAGAATTTTTGCAATTACCTTAACATCAATTATAAAGAAGTTCATTTTTGAATAGCATAGTTCATTCTGTTGCTTTTGTCTTATGCCTTGTATGAACAGCACCTGAAAATGTTCTCTGTTCAGATAATGCCTCTTTTACCTCCTCAGAAGATTTGCTTTTGTCTAATGATAGTGTAACAGGCTTATGAAACTAATTTTATTTTTTCTCACAGACCATAAAAAGATTCACTAACCAAATCAACTCCTTATCAACAGGGGAAATGATGAGTGAAGGAAAAACTAATTATGTGGTTCTGATGTGAAAATTCAGCTGGAAGGCAGGAAGTAAAGAAACAGAATGGAAGACCTAGAGGAAAGTACGTATTGTAGCGGTTTAGACACTATTTCAAAAGATAGATATAAGCAAAAAAAATCACTAAATATGTTGGACGTGATCCTTATGTTATGAAGAGGAGCGATTTTTCTACTGAATTGAAAACTTGTGAAGCTGCCATCACACCTTATTGAGTTCTAGTCTGGTTTGTTTATATCGCGCTGCTTTTCTGCTAGTGTGTTTAGGGCAGTAATTTTGATTTTGTCACGATTGTGAAAAATGTCTCCATTGTAGGTCATTCATGCTGAATCTGAATTCAGGGGGGAAAAAAAATGGACGCTGTAATGCCTTTTCTACATGTAAAAACAAGGGAGGCAGGTTGAGGAGGTGACAGGAAAACGCTTTATATCAAATCTAATAATGTCACTGATTGAACCCACTGCCTATCACTCAATAAAAATAGAGTGTTTTGAAAGTTTTGTATTTTGTTCAGTTGAATAATTAACATTTGCGAGTATAACTCTCACTGGGCTTGTGAATGAGCATAACTTGCACACAGCCACTTCAAAACTGTTCACAAGCTTCTATGGGATTTATTTTGGTTGTCATTTGTTGAAATAAATACAAAAAAAAAAATACATCTGCATCACTACATTGTACAGACATTACATGCCAAACACCTCTGATGTTTGATTTATCTAAACAACACGTATAGCTCTTAAGACAATGCATAGCCTATATGTCACGTAAGCACAGAGACAAGAGAGTAAGATCCAAGTGCAGCTTTAATGGGGTAATCCAATAAACATAATCCAGGCAGGCGAGGGTCAAAGTCCACAGAACAGTCCATACAAAATAAAGCAAACACAGGTGACATAAAATGTAACCACGATAACAAAAGCAGAAACAAACCAAGTATAAGTAGACAGACACTGATGAGCAAATACAAAACAGCTGGGTGCAATGAAACAGGATAATGAGTCCGGGAAGTTTGTTATGGGAAATGCAGTCCAAGGGGTGAAAACAAGAGTCTGGGTAGGAGTGCCCTCTAGTGGCCGATTAGGGCACTCTCACTAGTAATCATGACATTATAAAAATTCAGTCTAGCTTTGGAGTCATTCTCTCTATTGATATGAACATTAAAGTCTCCACTCAATAATTTTATCAAATCTAGTAATGCCAAATGAAATCAACATGGTTAGGAACCACTGAAGTAGGAGACAAAGTAATCATTTATTTCTAACAAAAAACATTTCAATAACTCAAAAAAGCACCAAACAGGTAAGAATAAACAATCCCAGCAATAACTCACAAAAGCTAAATGGTAAGAAACAATGAAAGAATAAAAAAACGTAAATGATGTCTCTTACTGAAATATGTAGCCTAGTATAAATTGATTCATTGCACATCTTCGATGTTTTCATCCTCTGCTTACAGCATCCGATGCTTACATTACTCTATGGCTATTTTTACCACAACACAACTTGGAATATAATATACATCGATGTCACATTGTGCAGCTTTTGGTTGTAATTTTCAGTCGATGAGCCACAAGAGAAGCGATTTAAGTCTTTACTGCTTTACTAGTGATAAGAAGAGGAGAAAAGAATGGGAAGTTGTGAAGAATGTGGCACTGGAGACGGATATAAATCCGATCACTCAAACCACTTCAGGAGGTGGTCTGGGACGCATTCCAGTCAAAACTGAACATGGTCTAAATGCATCTGGTTGTTGAAACCACATATGTAAATTTAATTCCTCCAAAAAATACTAAAAAAATAAACGTGTGAGAGCGTGTTATAGGTTAAATAATGTTATAGCCAGATATGACAGTGCTACTGTAGCACGCATCGCCGCAGATGAGCAGCTGATTAGCAGGCGCGCATAGTCTGGCTATCACCAGACCAAGCTCAATTTAAAATTGAACATTGGTCTGGGGAGTTTGCTATGTATTTCCTACTGCATAAGAGGCGTGATCAACGAGCATTAGTCACGCAATTGGATAGTCCTTCAACCAATCAGATCAACGATCCGGGTGACGTACTTTGCAGAGCGATGCGAAAACTCCAGACAGGTTTACCGTGTGTCTCAATCAGCTCCCTAGTTCAGTAGTCAGGGCACTGATCAGGGAATCAGCCACATTCACTTTCATGATATACTGATTCACGACCTAGGGAACTAGGGAGCTGATTGAGACGCAGGTTTAGTTTGTATTGGTTTGTAGCATTGATCCGCGGTTTGCAGAAGCAGCAATGGCATAGAGCGATTTTTGCAGGTTGTGCAAAAAAAACATGAAAGTGATCGGTATTTACACCCACTCGAGTGAATTGTTTGCTAACTAAAGAAGTCATTCAGCATCGTCCAGAGGTTAAAAGGCGACTCTGATACTGTTCTGGTTCAGTGTAAATGAACACGGAATATAGCCGCCCTAAACTACGTCATTGTCATGACAACCAAAAAGAATTCCAGTCAGCTCAGGCGGCGCGAGATTCAAGAAGCAGGGAGACGAAACATATAGAGCAAATAATAAAAATATTGTCTACCATCAAGGGGCATTGAAGTAAAAGAGTCCTGTACTCACATCGTGAAGCAAACCACCAAAATAACAGCAGAGAATCGTTGTGTGTAATCTTCCTATGAAGAGACTGTTGGATCAACGCTCTGCTACATTTCTCTCAGATAAGGTAAATGCTTAACACAAATTGGCGTCACTGTGATTGTGCATTGTTATTTTGGAGAGACGGGTAGATCAAATAGAGTTTGAAAGCTGCTTGCCGTCGCTTCTCTATCGTCATCGTGTTATACCCGCCAATAGCGAGCAAGGTGGATAAGCCAGTCTGTGATTGGTTCCCGCAAAAGTGTAACAGCGCAGCAGAAATGAATGTACGGGTTTCCAGACTGAGTTGCCGAGCAAAATCAAATCGCCGGCAGATCAGGCTGGGTTTACCCAGACTAAGGCGCGCACACAATCATCTTCATTAAAGGTAATGAAACTGAATGATCTTACCAGGAGGACTGTTGCCATGCTCTCTCTGATTGCGGTCTTGATTTTGAAATTAGCTGATAATCAATAAAATGCAGCTCATTTGTTGCTTTTGGTGACGTGAACTCCATGATATCTGCATATAGCGTGGGAATTGAAGATCAGATATATTTGCGGAGACACATTTATGTGGCCAAGTGTAAATGCAATCGTTTTTATAAATCAGATATTCGATCAGAGAAATGAAGTGACCAGGTGTATATGTTCTCTCCACTTTAGCCCTGATGCCTTTGGTAAAAATAGCCATAGAGTAATATTTGTAGCTGACAGAGTGCAACCATTTGACGTCATCGACACAGAACGCAAACAAAATGGCGCTCCATTGTACAAATATGTTATGGATTTTTTTAAATAACGTAAAATTTTCATGGGTTTTCTACTACATATTTCAGTAAGAGACATCATTTACGTTATATTTTACTCTCATGTCTGCATGCAGTTCATGGAAATACATCCTCCATTCATGTCACATTACAGTACTCAATAAAGCATTTCCATGGACAAAACGCACCACGGATGGCACAGAGTGAGCATCTTTGGGAAAAGTGCATGAGCCAAACTGTACAAAACATATCAAAATGTCATAAGCGCTTCAAACTAAGTTATAAGGATACAGTTTAAGTGGCTTGCCCTGTCAGGTGCTTTGACAGATGTGGGTGTAACATGGAGTTATTACATTATGCTTAGTGTAGAGATATGGTTAAATATCGCCCCCTAGTGGACGAGGGGGAGTTGTCGGAAAGAATAAAAAGTGTATCACATCACGTTGGTTTGACCTGGCTTACTTCAGCACACAATAACGACAAAATAGCCATCCTAACACAACATGGTGTCAGAAGTTTGCATGAGAATGGCATAGGAGGACTGAGAGAGCCCTTTTGCCAAGAGTGGTAATATAAGAAATCAAGCTTTTTGTTGTGAAATTTGACAGACAAGTGATCGCTCGACACGTGCAGAGGAGTGAAGAACTACGCAGGAGAAAATGGATCGGTTTCAGGTACCGTCACCGCAAAAGTTTCTCAAAACCAGAGGAATGGCCAAAATGGAGTAAAAGATTTGAAAGATTTAGAGTTGCATCTGGACTTGAATTACAACCAGAAGAGAACCAAGTGAATGCCCTAGTGTATACAATGGGTGATGAGGCGGAGGACATCCTTACATCATTGTGTCTCACTTCAGAACAGCTCAGTGAGTATAATACTGTCATGGAGCGTCTGAATGAACATTTTGTAGTACGAAGAAATGTAATATTTGAACGTGCAAAGTTTAATATGAGACAACAGGAAGCAGGAGAGTCTGCAGATAATTTCATCACAGCACTACATTGCCTAGGTGAGCATTGCGGCTATGGAGAATTATACAGTGAAATGATTCTGGACAGATTAGTGGTTGGACTGAGAGATAAAAGATTGTCAGACCAACTTCAGATGGATCCTGAACTCACTTTAGAGAAGGCTGTCACACATGTACGCCAAAGCGAGCTGGTAAAGAAACAGCAAGAGGAGCTGAAAGCCAACTTTAAAAGTGATTTAGCAACCAATGTTGACATCGTTCATGCACAGCAACGACCTTACAATAAAGGACGAAGCATGATGCAGAGTAAGAAGCCTGCTAGGATGGCTGAGAAGCAAACTGTGTTGGATAAGTCCATCCCATGTAAGAGGTGTGGGAAAATTCCTTCTCACAGCAAATTTCAGTGCCCAGCAAGACAGGCATACTGCAACCTTTGTAAGAAAAAGGGTCATTATGCAAAAGTTTGCAGATCCAGAGGAATAAGTGAAGTAAACATGACTCGTGATGAACAAGAGGATGACATGGCTTTCTTAGGTACTGTCAGTACAGAGCAGAATGATGCCCCCTGGCTGATAAAACTAAAAGTGATTCTGAGGTTAAAAGTGGACAAGGGAGCAGACGTCACTGTGGTTTCTGAAGAACTGTTCAAGCAGGACAACTTCAGTAAACTGCAGAAAACCTCAAAGATACTGCTGGCACCAGGCCAAGATTCACTGCAGGTCAAGGGTAGGTGCACAGCTAAACTTAGCACGAAATATATAACCACAACCCAAGACATATATGTGATTTCGGGATTGAAAATGGCGCTACTTGGGCGGCCGGCAATCCATGCTTTAGGCATCATAGCGAGAATCGATACAGTGATCCTTGATAGTATGGAGTCAGTGAAAAGACAGTTTCCTGAATTATTCGAGGGTCTGGGAAAACTGCAGGGAGAGTATGAGATATCTCTGAAGCCTGACTCCAAGCCCTATTTGCTGTCAATACCCCACTGGGGAGTTAACGGTAGAGAATAGACCGTTGCTAAAAGGCTGTCGTCTCGTAATTCCAAAGTCACTAGAGAGTGATATCCTGGAGAAACTGCATGTTGCACACCAGGGCATTGCTAAATGTCAAGAGCGTGCTAAGCAATCGGTTTGGTGGCCAGGTCTGAGCGCACAGCTTCAATCAAAGGTGGAGAAATGTGACGTATGTGCAAGCCAAAGAAAAAACTTTAAAAAACATTGATTCCCACTGAATTCCCTAAAAGGCCTTGGTCAAAAGTCGGTGCAGATCTGTTTCAGTGGAAAGAGGATCAATACTTGCTGGTTATCGACTATTTTTCTTGGTTTGTGGAAATAGCAAAATTGTCATCAACAACTGCTACAGGTGTGGTAACACATCTCAAAAATATGTTTGCTCATCACGGAATTCCTACTGAGGTGATGTCTGACAACGGACCACAATTCAATGCGGAATGTTTCAAGAATTTCGCTAAAGAGTGGGGTTTCTCTCATACGACATCCAGTCCCAGATATGCTCATGCCAATGGGGAAGCTGAAAGTGCAGTAAGAACTGTGAAAGATTTACTTGCCAAAGCAGCAGATCCATATCTTGCTCTTATGGAGTATCAGGCAACACCATTAGCTAATGGATATAGTCCTGCAGAACTGCTGATGTGCCAAAAGCTTTGCACAACAATCCCAGTTGTTCCATCAATGTTGAATCCTGGCTGGATGGACTTGGATCGTCTGAAAGCAGAGGAAAAGTTGAAGAGAAAGAAACAAGTTAAACAGTTTAATAATAGACACAGAGCACATGACTCTGACCACAGTTGCATCCAGGTGAGCCAGTATGGATTAGTGACACTAAAGAAAAAGGGACTGTGATTACGAAAGCGGAGACTCCAAGATCTTACCTGGTGGATTCACCTAAAGGTATTCTTCGTCGGAATCAAAGTCACCTAGTGTCAACTCCAGTAGCACTGCCAGTAGCAACATCGAGTCCTAATACAACAGTTGTACTGGTAAACAAATATTCTAGTGTTGTGCCAGACGCTGTGGATTCAGGTAAAGCTCCAGTGCTTCTCAGCACTCCTGAGAAAAGATATCCTTCCAGAGACAGGAGACCACCAAAGTACCTGAAAGACTTTGTGCATAGTTAGCAGGTACTATTGGGAGAACTGAGTGATTCGCTATGGGACAGAAAAAAACCCACAACTTAGTAGAAGGAATGGGCAGTCTACCCCACCCTTCTTAGGTATTAGAAAATAAAAATGCATTGTTCTTTTAAAAGCAAATGGTTAATAAATAAATAAATAAATAATAATCTGTGTTCTATTTGTGCAAATTTGTTGTGTATGGAAATTGTGTGGGGAAAAGAGAGAATTTGTTAAATTGTTATAAATAATGGTTATGGAGATTTTGTTTTATTTTGTGATATATATATATGTCTGATGTGATGTAAAGCACAAATCTCAGAAAGGGGGATGTAGTGATATGGTTAAATATCGCCCCCTAGTGGACGAGGGGGAGTTGTCGGAAAGAATAAAAAGCGTATCACATCACGTCGGTTTGACCTGGCTTACTTCAGCACACAATAACGACAAAATAGCCATCCTAACACAACACTTAGTTATCATAAGTTATGAGTTGCTACTAATGCGACATTTCCAGTGTATAACATTTGTAATATCCTTATCTGTAAATGTATTTCAGTTTTACATAACATTTACATATACGCATTTAGTAGACTTTTTATCCAGAGACTTACAATACAGGAACATAAGCAATTTGCCACAGAGCCGAAAAATACACATAGTAAACAATGAGAGTCTTATTAGAAAGCTAGACTGGGAAACAAGCTAGAGCAGAGGTGAAATGCAGAGAAAAAAACAGCTTGTCCTGAAAGCAAACGAGTCATCTATTTTAACAATAGACATCCTAAAAATGTAATGTTTTATTTTATTTAATGTGTTATTTAGTTCTGCCCTGAATAAGATATTTCGGTAACACTTTTTTTTAACATGATGATCTTAAATGTATTAATTATTAATTTACAGTAAAGTTGCATAAAATGGAAATACTCAATAAAGTAAGCTAACTACATTAATAATAATACATTTATTTTATATAATAATAATACATTTATATAATAATAATACAGTTTCCTCAGATGGATGAATGGTTGGATTCCACAACTGATAAAATAAAACATATATAAGACAATACTACATTTACTGTGGGAGCCATACAATTTTCCGGTGACTTAATTTTAAAAAAAAAACTGTTCTCTTGCGCTTCTGATTTGGCAGTGAAATTTGCTGATTTTGGGTGCGTAATGTGAAGGATTTATGGCAAGCCGTTTTGACTTTTATTCATTCTCAGGATATGAATTCTTGATATCAACAATTCAGTTTTCACTAGTTAAAATGCTAATTCTTGATATCAGGAATTACATTTCCACTAGTAACAATGACAATTTTTGATATCAAGAATTACATTTCCACTAGTAACAAGGTTAATTTTTGATATCAACAATTCAATTTTCACTAGTTAAAATGCTAATTTTTGATATCAAGAATTATTTTCCACTAGTAAAAACTAGAATTCTTGATATCAGCAATTTATATCCTGGGAAAGGCAATAGGCAAGCCGTTTTGACTTTTAATCATTCCCAGGATATGAAATTTTGATATCAACAATTCAGTTTTCACTAGTTAAAATGTTAATTCTTGATATCTGGAATTACATTTCTACTAGTAACAATGACAATTGTTGATATCAACATTTGAATTTCCACTAGTAAAAATGTTAATGCTTGATATCAACAATGATGTCATCACTCGCAGAAATATGTATTCTTGATATCAACATTTGAATTTCACTAGTAAAAACTAGAATTCTTGATATCTGTAACTGTATTTTCACTAGTGAAATGTCACCATAGGCTGCCATTCAAATTCAACTGTTGATATCAAGAATATAGTTCTTACTAGTTGAAATTCCAATTTCACATATCAGAAATACAATTCTTACTAGTAAAAATGCAAATTTTTGATATCAATAATTCATTTGTCACTAGTTGAAATGTCAGTTCTTGATATCAACAATTGAATTGCTACTAGTAACAATGTTCATTTTTGATATCAATAATTTGATTGTCACTAGTGACAATGTTAGTTTCTGATATCATGAATGTGATTGTTACTAGTAAGAAAGCCATTTTACATATCTGAAATTATGTTGATATCAGAAATGCATCTTCAGATATCAAAAATGAACATTTTTACTAGTAGCAATTCAATTGTTGATATCAAGTACTGACATTTCAACTAGTGACAACTGAATTCTTGATATCAAAAATTCGCATTTTTACTAGTAACAATGTAATTATTGATATCAACAAAGAGAGTTGATATCTGAAATTGCTCTTGCAACTAGTGAAAATTCAATTACTGATATCTAGAAACGCAATTTTTACAGGTAAAAATAGCTATGGTAATGAGCTAATGAATATTAATGAGATGTGGTTTTCGCATAATCCTCTGTAAGCCAAAGATGGAGGAAGAACATCCGTCCAGAGAAATGGCTCCTTTATTTTTTCATTTAGTTAATAAAACTTTATAAATTATATTATGGCTTGATTTTTTTTTTTTTTTTTTTTTTTAATTGTTAAAAAAAGTAGTTTCATCCTGTTTGTTTTTATTGGCCACGGGGTCCTTCTGAGAATTAAGGGAAAAAATGAACAAGGCATTCATTTATCATTTATTTTACCATTGACATGAACATAAGAAAAATAACCTCATGTCGTTTTTCATGTTTATTTTTGTCTTCATTACACTGTCTAATGCATCAGTGGACTATTTTTTTATTGTTCCATCCATGACATTTACATATGGCTCTAATACAGAATGTGTCATCATTGTGCCCAAATTCGTGCCGGTGTTTCTCTTTGATTAAAGGCCTGTGCATTGTAAAACAGTGTAATGAAAAGTTATTGACTACTGAACATTTTTACTGTACATTTTGATGTATTATGTACACCGATACCTTCTCATATGGGATAGCCTAATAATGAGCCGAAATATTTGCACTCTCTGTCCAATGGATGCGTAAATATGGCATGATAGCTACACTGTAATGTGCTAATAACTTGTATTATTTTTATTTACAGTAATATGTTATCCATTAACTTGAAGTATAGGGCCACATTGGACAAGATGAATGATAAAGTCTTTTTGAACCTCTTTCCTAGTCCCGTCGGCCATTTTAATGTCACATTAAATATAACACTGGATAACTCGTCTGATAGTCCAGTTGCATAATATATTTGAATGAAATATGCATCTGGAAGGTCTCTCAATTGTAGTGGGTTTGGAGTGGAAGAGACAATGATTTAATAAGAATGTAATCTTGCCCATCGGGTTGTCAGCCTGTTATTATTATTGTTGTTGTCGTTGTTATTGTCGTTTTACTTTATAACTATAATGTTTACTTAAAACCTAACAACGGTAGTATCATAAAATAACTAATGAATGCTTTATTCGTAAACTTTTTTTTCTGTTTTGGTAAAGTGCCTCTACTGTTCCATTACAGAGCTTTTTCCTGCAAAACAATATGGAATAGAATGGAATCGTGTATGTTATGTTAAAAGAGATGAATAAAATGGTCTCTTCCTTTTAAATGTAGGCCTACAGCAATCATGTCTGGAAACTTGACAAATAATATTTTATTGGGGCATGTAAAAGTGAAAAAACAAAGAAAAAAATGATAGAGAAAAGATTAAGGTTAAAAGATTCCTTATCGTATGGCCCCCTCTAGTGGCCAACATTAATATCACAGCCTTAATCTTCCAGGTGAAATGGCTGTTTTGAATTTGATTTTACACTCACCACCAGCATCATAAATTCATAAAACTCAGCATGTGTGGTCATTTATTGTTCTCCATGTTTACATACACATATATACATATGTTTACAGACATGTTTATAAACATGTCTCCATGTTTATAAGTTTGATATACATGTGTTGGTAATGGGCTGTTCGTGCTCATACAGTAATGAAATGACCAAATATTAATTTAGCGCATTCCCAGTGTCCGTAGCTGTATCCCTTCTTGACCTTACCCTAAAATCGGTGTTTTCTGAGTTAGAAAAAAAGTGCCTCAGAGAATTATTTTAAGCATGCAGTTAAGACAATTTGATGCATTCCACATAGGCCTACACAAAAAGTAATTGGCCTAAGATTCATTCTGTTTGCCCTATATAAAAATATCATTATTTTATTTGCGATAACCCGGAAGCCTGTTCTCTTCTTGGACGAGTACAGTTTAAATCTGTGGGAACAGACTGCGAAATGTGAAAATAGCTCTAAGTGAAAATAGCAACAGAATCTATTTACACTAAGTGAAAAAAGCTAAATATTCTATTTGCCCTATAAAAAAGTATTCTCTTTGCAATAAGTGCCCATAGTAGTTAGATGCTATATTTACAGGCTACTTATAAATGGTGTCAGATAATATTTGTACATTAGTGTTGTTGTACATTAAACGGTGCAATAATAACAGACAGGGACATGCAGAGAGTTCCTCAGGGGCAGGGGCTCAAATGTAAAAAAGGGGCAATGTAAAATATATATATATATATATATATATATATATATATATATATATATATATATATATAGGTTATGTTTTTGCAAGAAGGCTGCATTTATTTGATCAAAAATACAGAAAAAACAGTAATATTGTGAAATATTTTTACAGTTAAAATAATGGTTTTCTGTTTTAATACACTTCAAAATATATTGATTTATGTGAAGCAAAACTGAATTTTTTAGCATCATTACTCCAGTCTTCAGTGTCACATGGTCCTTCAGAAATCATTCTAATATGATGATTTATTATCAATGTTACAAACAGTTGTGCTGCTTAATATTTTTTATAACCTGTGATACTTTTTTTCCAAGATTCTTTGATGAATAAAATGTTAGAAAAGAACAGCATAAATTATAGGAATAAATTATATTTAAAAGTATATTAAAATAGAAAACCATCACTGTAAATTGTAATCATCTTTCACTATATTGCTGTTTTTGATCAAATAAATGCAGGAGGAGTTTATTAAGAGACTTTTTTCATAATGCTGCATAATTATCAAAAATGGTAACATAATAAAGTCCTTTCTTTTCATGTCACCATTTCACCAGCCTACACTAATAGGCCTGTAGGTGGCACTTGGGCTTCATTAACTATGATAGTTTCATAAAAGAGTAAATGGTGTATCGACATACATAAATACACTAAATGAATTGAGCGGTATACTTCCATTATTGCGAATTTTGGTGCTGCATGGTGCAGTGCGTTGTAGTTAGTTTACATCCACTTTGTCAACGATGCAGTTTGACTTATAAAATGCACAAACCGCAGAAATTTCTTAAGTTCGTAAGTTCGACACTTTTCGAATATCTTATTTTTATATCTTCATTTTTATTGAAGATAAATGCCTTTCCAATCTGATGGATGGGAAAAGGAAGTAGAGCGAGTTCGGCAAAAGGCGGATTCGAACCTCTGTCAATTTGCGTCAAAACTATTTTTAACGCGCCTTACCTACACTTCGACAAGCCGTTTTGACTTTTATTCATTCCCAGGATATAAATTGTTGATATCAAGAACTTAATCAGGAATTACATTTCCACTAGTAAAAACTTCATTCTTACTAGTAAGAATGAAGTTGTTACTAGTAAGAATGTAGTTTTTACTAGTAAGAATGAAGTTTTTACTAGTAAGAATGAAGTTGTTACTAGTAAGAATATAGTTTTTACTAGTAAGAATGAAGTTGTTACTAGTAAGAATTAAGTTTTTACTAGTAAGAATTGTATTTCTGATATGTGAAATTGGAATTTCAACTAGTAAGAACTCAATTCTTGATATCAACAATTGAATTTGAATGGCAGCCTATGGTGACATTTCACTAGTGAAAATACAATTACAGATATCAAGAATTCTAGTTTTTACTAGTGGAAATTCAAATGTTGATATCAAGAATACATATTTCTGCGAGTGATGACATCATTGTTGATATCAAGCATTAACATTTTTATTAGTGGAAATGTTAATTCTTGATATCAACAATTGTCATTGTTACTAGTAGAAATGTAATTCCAGATATCAAGAATTAACATTTTAACTAGTGAAAATTGAATTGTTGATATCAAAATTTCATATCCTGGGAATGATTAAAAGTCAAAACGGCTTGCCTATTGCCTTTCCCAGGATATAAATTGCTGATATCAAGAATTCTAGTTTTTACTAGTGGAAATATAATTCTTGATATCAAAAATTAGCATTTTAACTAGTGAAAATTGAATTGTTGATATCAAAAATTAACCTTGTTACTAGTGGAAATGTAATTCTTGATATCAAAAATTGCCATTGTTACTAGTGGAAATTCCTGATATCAAGAAATAGCATTTTAACTAGTGAAAACTGAATTGTTGATATCAAGAATTCATATCCTGAGAATGAATAAAAGTCAAAACGGCTTGCTATACATGCCACTATCCACTGACATGTGTCACACCTTTTAAGCAAAGAGTATACAGTTTTTTAATAACAGAATGTAACGGAGTGCAGGTTATTAAGCACATTAACTCCCTTTCTCATGTAATGTGGTATTTATAAGGTTTTATGATTAGTATCATAACAGTCTCTGTGTGCTCAGTTGATACATTTCTGTACTGGCCCTTTAAAAGTTACGGTGAACTTGCTGGGGACCTTGAGGTTCTGGGCAGACCAAAGCGAGAATGGAGACCAGTGAGGGAAACAGGAACCAAATGACTGGAAACAGTGCCACTTCTAGCAGTCTAAACTGCTTCTCTAAAACTGAGGTCTGTGGGGTGAGTCAACTTCCCAGAGGATTAGTGGGCCCTTCCTCAACCATTTCCGTGGAGCTGAATGGATGTCCTTGTCAAGCTTTACTGGACAGTGGGTCCCAGGTCACCATTGTATGGTGACTGGATTGTCCATTTGGGTACTGAGCTCTTAGTTATCCATACATCCATAAGGGACAAATGGACAATCCAGTAAGTGGATGGATGGGTATCTGCGATAAGTATTTGGAATACCACTGGTCAAATACAATGGTGACCTGGGACCCACTGTCTAGTAAAGCTTGACAAGGACATCCATTCAGGTTCACAGAAATGGGAAGTTGACACCCCACAGACCTCAGTTTGACTCACAAATATGCCTACCATAAATATTCACCCTGTCAGTCCTAACTGTGGTGCAGTTGAGTGTGCTTATGCTCAGGACATATACAAGTCTCAATTTTATTCCCATTGTTGTGGAGGCAAACCTTCTAATTCAGTCGCCAGTTTGTTGTGGAAAAATTAAACATAATTATGATGAGGCTGATTTGGAAAAACAAAAAGGTTTCTTTAAAATGTTTTTATTCTTGCAAGAAGGTCAAATCAAACATTCACAGTCACATAGCCTACCTATACACAAATCCGCCGCGAACTCTATGGGCGCCGCCATCTTGCCTGCCGCCATTACTGCGTGCCTGCGAAGTGTGACGGTGTGACACTTGCCGGTGCCCTCTAATGACAATGAAAGCGCATCCTGCTCATTAAAGAAAATGTCTGGTGAAAGGGAACATTGGGTAGATGATGTCAGGCAGTGGCCAAAACTTACCGATAAAGGTAATTTATTGACAACATAATGTAATAATGTAAAAATGTAATGTAATGTAATTAAGAAGTGTATTAATTGATGACAACAATAAAACCGAACGCTGTCATTACTAGCTGTGTTGCTAATCTGTTCACAAGCTTCACAAGTTTTCAAATATATTATTAGGCCATCCTTAAAAATATTCTTGTTTGCCATAACCGGACCGACCCTGTCAATTTAGGACCCAATTAATTATTTTTTCCCCTTTTAGTCCGACCTACTTGCCGATTGTAATTGCGTTAAGACCCACGGATTTTTTTTACTCTTCAAACAGCTAATACAAATGCAATAAAATGTGAGACACACGCAATTGACGCTTTTCACACGCTCTCACGCCACACATCCATTTTCTCACGCACAGAAAAATCGCGAAGTAAAGAGGACACAGAGACCGACAGACTAGACAGAGCAGGTTACTCATGATAGAAAAAAAATCTCAGCT
The DNA here is from genome assembly GCF_018812025.1 of Megalobrama amblycephala. Lineage (NCBI taxonomy): Eukaryota > Metazoa > Chordata > Actinopteri > Cypriniformes > Xenocyprididae > Megalobrama > Megalobrama amblycephala. Next base: position 20,117,832 of record NC_063058.1, read on the forward strand.
CTCAGATTCTGTCAATTTTATTACGAAATTCAAACAATAAATACCGTTTTGGTGCTTGTAAATGTGACATGCTAGAAATACAGATTAAAAAATATTACAACATCAAACAACGTATAATGTTGTTATGTTCTTGTAAACATGTTTTTCAAAATGGATTTATGTATTCACAATTACCTTCGTCTGAGGTAAATCTCTCAGAAATGACCGAACGCTGTCAGCTAGCAGCCCCTCACACAGAACCTGTTTTGGCTGATATGTGTACTGTATTAGGCTACATCTTTATTATATTTTTACTTATATCATTAAATAAAGTTGTTATTATAATAAAAAATGCATTATATTTAAATTGTTATTTTTAAATAATACTGCCAGCTGATAGGGCTCTCTGTATGTTTACAGTTAGGTGAGTTGTTTTTTTCTTGAGAAAAATTAATGCCTACCTTGTGTAGCCTACCTAATATTTATCCAAATGAGTCAATATTAAATCAAATCACAATAATAATTAAATAATAATAATTGAATAATTGAATTAAAATAATAAAAAAGTGTAGCTTACCAGAAATTGTAGCCTATATGTAAACATTGTAACATGTCACTAAACCTAATAAAATTCAGCTTAGTTACTAAAATGTTTTGACAATCACAATACACTTATTGTGATGCAATAAAAAAAAAATATTTAAATTTTTTACGACCTACCGACCATTTTTTATTTTTTTGGCTGTTACAGCAAACCAAAATATTTTTAAGGATGGCCTTAGCCACGACCAGTTGTAGCAATAAAATACATGTTCTTACAGGTATTCAAGATTATTTTATTAATCATCTGGCATGCGATGAGCTTCAGAACCTAAACTACAAGGTCAGAATTACATGAGCTCCGGATGGATTGGCCAGATACTGCATACCATCGCTACTTCTGCTACTTCCTTAGCAGCAAGGCACGTAGTAATGGCGGCGCTGCTTTGCTTCCGTATTTCGCCGGATTTGTGTATAGGCCACTCAGTCCCCAGTCAAAACAACTCCTTACATGGTATTTAGCTAAACTGCAGTAGATGCTTACACAGAAAAAAAGCTGCATATAGGTTGCACAAGTTTGAGCCTCTAAAAACATGTTTATCACAAGACAAACAGAAGGGGGGGTCTGCCAGCCATACCTTAGCCTCCCTGGTATTTTTCCAGAATCTCACAGAATCTCTCATCTACTTTTACTTTCATTTTTATCAGGGGGTGGGATACATTATAAATTCAGGCTGACACAGGATTTGTTTCTGTTCAGCATCGCTACAAACACTGTGCTTGGATAAAAACATTTTGCAAGGCACTCAAAAAGTAGGATATTATAACAAAATTTGTTTTTCGACTCAAGACAAGATATGTTTTCTTACTTCTCAGACAGCAGCAGTGCTCATCACGACAATGTGGAGCATTCTCAAAATGAAAGGTTAGTGTAAGATGTGCAATTATCTTGTTAATTAACTATGAGATACATGTTTTATATCCTCTCATAGGCCTAGTTTTTATATTATTTTTTAGTAAGCTCTGGAGTAAAAAACAAACAAAACAGAAATGATAATTTATACACATTGGAATTTTATTAATAGCACAACTCATTTACAATTTAAAAGATCATTTTAAAATAATTTAAGAATGAATAAAAAGAAAATGAGAATGAAAAATAAGAAAATATGAATGAATAAAATTAATAAAAACAGATTAAAACCAATAAAATGACTAAAAATATGCATAGTAAGACGTAAACTGAATAAAACAGTGCAATCAGTGAGATTTTAGAAATAAAATGTACATTTTTATATTCACAGACAGAAAATGAAGGGAGAGGTTCACAGTCATTTTGAGGACAGCATTCGTCCTTACATTGATCTGATCGACAATCTGCGGTCAGTTGGCATTGACAAGGATGTCCCATTACCGCATATTGTAGTGATTGGAGACCAGAGTTCTGGAAAAAGCTCTGTGTTGGAAGCGCTTTCTGGAGTTGCATTACCAAGAGGAAGCGGTGAGGACTGGTTTTATTCTACATATATTGATATTCATATATATTCAAATAAAATGCAAATAAAAAGAGAATGTTTTCTTTTGTCAGTATCTGTTTTTTGTACAATGTATTTGTCACATAATGTTCACTGTAATTCACAGTAATTGTTAACTGAACTGTGTTTACTATAGGAATTGTCACCAGATGTCCACTAGAGCTGAGGCTGAAGAAGGTAACAGGTGGAGTCTGCTGGAAGGCTGTTCTATCCTACGGTGATAAGAAAACTGAATTTGTGGATTCATCATTAGTTGGAAACCACATAGAAGCAGGTTGGGAAAATGCCTGCAAAATCTTTTCTTTCTTTCTTTCTCCAGTTTGTTTAAAGCTTCTAAAAATACTATTATGTACTTGTTAAATGTATGTTGCTGAGAGATGCATACCAATACTTTTCTATAAAGTTTGCTTTGGCATTCCAGAATTCCAGAAATTAACCTCAAATGAACTTACACTGTGTCTGCACACCAGACGCGAGTGGCGTAATGTGACGCATCAAAAGATAATAGAACACATTATAATCAGTGATATTCCCGACAATGAACAGATTCCCTGTTCTATTTCTGACGTAGTCCAAGTGCTTTGCAACAGTCGGTTAGTCGTGTTCAGTGTAGACAGCTTTTAGCTGTTGAAAGAAGTTGCGTCTGGTGTAAGGCAAGCCATTTTAGCTTAAAGTTAGAAAAAGTTAGTTAAAATTAAGTTCCCTTTCAGTCGGTCACTTTGACGTTACGTCAGAGACTGACGAAATGGGGTCTCGCCCGAGAGCCCAATCACCTTCGAGTGTTAACAAAACGAGCTAATGATACGAAAAGTATCTTGGTCTGCGGAATTTGCATGCGCAAGCTCCGCCCCACACTGTGGGTATATAAGGAGCAGCGAGAGCAACTCGCATTCAAGCTTTCGCTTCGCAGCCAAGCACATCGTTGCTTTTCACCGGAGTGTGTTCTATGAGCCTGCAGTACTGGTGTGACGGCGCGTTTCAGCGGATTCCAGTGTTCCTGTCTTCGCCTGTTTTCCCCTGAGCGCTTCAATACTAAAAGAGCTTTTTCCTCCTAAAAGAGTGACGGGTTTAAACGGTTGAGTCTTTTTAAAGATGTCATACCTCCCGTGTGTTTTTGGATGCGGTCGTTATATGGCTCCTCTTGACGGCCATGATTGCTGTCTCACGTGTTTGGGCTTCCAGCACGCTGAGGCGGCTTTCGTGGATGGTTCATGTTCTCATTGCAGGAACATGACCATCAAGATGCTTAGATCTTGACTTGATTACCTTAAACAGTATCGAGTCCCCTCTGCCACACCCCGATCTAGTTCCTCTTCTCATGAGGGGGCTACTTCGGTTGGTGGCCAGGGTGATCTGAGGGTTACGGTGTGGAACACCCCGACGAGTCAGCCTCCTCGGGCCGCGCCCCCCTCCCAAGCATCTCAGCCGGTGGAGCTTCCGGTGGGCTCTGCTGCCTCCTCCTCTGGGGGACCCAGCATCTCATTCAGGGATAATTGTATGTCGATCGCTGCATCTCAAGGCGGGTTTGAGTCCTTGGGAGATGACGATTCGGCTGCGTTGCCTCCCTCTGAGAGAGCGGCGTCGTCCGAGTCAGATCGCGAGCCTACACCCTGGCCGCAGCGAGGAGATGGCCGTGGGAAGGTGGCACAGCCCGTCTCTGCCCCTCCACCTGCCAAGCGTCAGGCTAAGAAGCGGCGTTCCTGAGACGGGCGACCCGGAGTCGGAGATGTCAGCTCTTCAGGAGACGGTAGCAGGGCTGCTCCTTTCCCCGCTGGAGGGTTGGGGGAGAACCACTCCATCCTTTTCACCAAATCTTCACTAAAAGAGCTGTTTCCTCTACCTCCGTGTCCCAAGAGGGCGCGGATGACAGTGTGGTCTGTCTTTCCGCACCACTTTCATCCCCCCATCCACTAGATTGGTTTGCAGCGATAGACCTGAAGGACGTGTACTTTCATGTCTCCATTCTTCCTCGACACAGACCGTTTCTTCAGTTTGCTTTCGAGGGGCAGGCATTTCAGTACAAGATTGGCCAAGGTTTGGGCTGGCCCTGTCTCCCCGTGTCTTTACGAAGGTCGCGGAGGGAGCTCTTGCTCTTCTCAGGGTCCAGGGTGTCCGTATTCTCAACTACCTCGACGACTGGCTGATTCTAGGACACTCTCGAGAGCAGTTGTGCGAGCACAGAGATCTAGTGCTCAGACACCTCGCCCGTCTGGGCCTTCGGGTCAACTGGGAAAAGAGCAAACTCTGCCCAGTGCAGAGGATCTCTTTTCTCGGTATGGAGATAGACTCGGTCGCCATGTACGCGCAGCTTACGAGCGAGCGCGCGTATAATACGGCGACCATAGCGTACATCAACCGTCTGGGCGGTCTATGCTCTCGCCGTATGTCGCAACTCGCCCGCCTTCTCCTTCTATGGAGTCAGAAGCATCTGAAGTCGCTTCGTGCCATTCACATTCCGGGCCGACTCAATCGTGCGGCCGACGAGCTCTCACGACAGCAGTCTTGCCCTGAGGAATGACTCCATCCCCAGTCGTTCCAGCTGATTTGGGAATGGTTCGGAAACGCTCAGGTAGATCTGTTTGCCTCTCCAGACAATGCCCATTGCCAGTTGTTTTATTCTCTGATTGCGGGCACCCTCAGGTCAGATGCACTGGCACACAGCTGGCTGCAGGGTCTACGCAAGTATGCGTTTCCCCCAGTGAGCCTCCTTGCACAGACTCTGTGCAAGATCAGGGAGGACAAGGAGCAGGTCCTCATGGTCACCCCTTATTGGCCCGGCCGGACCTGGTTCTCCGAACTGATGCTCATTGCGACAGTCCCTCCCTGGCCGATTCCTCTGAGGAAGGACCTTCTTTCTCAGAGACGGGGCACTCTCTGGCACCCACGTCCAGATCTTTGGAGACTACTGGACGTGTGGTCCCTGGACGGGACGCGGTTGGGTTAGGTATCTTACCACCTCGGGTGGTAGCTACCATCACTTCGGTGCAAGCCTCGTCTACTAGACAGGTTTATGCGCTGAAGTGGAACCTCTTCGTCACTTGGTGTTCTTCCAGGAATGAGAACCCTCGGACATGTCCGGTCGGGTCTGTGCTTTCCTTTCTTCAGGAAGGGTTGGATCGAAGGCTGTCTCCTTCCACCCTTAAGGTCTATGTGGCCACTATTGCCGCCCATCATGACCTTGTTGAAGGTAAGTCATTGGGTAAGCACGACCTGGTTGTCAGGTTCCTTAGGGGGGCAAGGAGGCTTTTTCCTCCCTGTCTTTCACAAGTTCCCTCTTGGGACCTCTCTCTGGTTCTTTCTGCTCTCCAGAGAGCCCCCTTTGAACCCTTGCTCTCGGTTGAGCTAAGATTTCTATCTTTGAAGACTGCGCTTCTGACGGCTTTGGTTTCAATTAAGAGGGTTGGGGACCTGCAGGCTTTCTCTGTTGACGAAGCGTGCCAGGAATTCGGGCCGGCTCGGATATGTGCCCAAAGTTCCCACCACTCCGTTCAGGGATCAGGTGATGAACTTGCAAGCGCTGCCCACGGAGGAGGCAGACCCAGCCCTGGCACTGCTCTGTCCAGTACGTGCTCTCCGCACTTATGTAGACAGAACTCAGTGCTTCAGGACTTCAGAACAGCTCTTTGTCTGTTATAGAGGACAGCAGAAGGGGAAGGCTGTCTCCAAGCAGAGGTTAGCCCACTGGTTAGTGGATGCCATTGTCTTAGCCTACCAGGCTCAAGACCTGCCATGCCCCCTGGGAGTGAGAGCTCACTCAACTAGGAGTGTAGCCTCCTCTTGGGCGCTGGTGCATGGCGCCTTGCTAACAGATATCTGTAGAGCTATGGGCTGGGTGACACCCAACACTTTCGCGAGATTTTATAATCTCCGCGTAGAGCCATTATCCTCCCGTATAATCGCCTTTTCAGGCCAGTAGCTGGATTGGCTCGGTGTCATCGCTTGCTGTGCCATTCCACTCTACGGATTGGATGTGTGCGCCATTCGTCAGTTGAGTTCCTCTATTCAGAACCCTGGGTTCCTCGGGCACTGTCTATGTCTACACTTGCGTGCATGCCCCTTCGGTCAGCCCTTGTGTTGGACTTGGTGCCTCCATGTGTTGTGATTCCCCTCTGGGTAATCCCACGTGTGTATTCCACTTTAAGTCTCCTTGGGAGCATGTGTCTTCCCCTGGCAAGCCACTTGCTATCTCTGACATGTAATTCCACCCTGCGGGTTGGTTACCTCAGTATTTCACCGCTCTGCTGGTGGACTTCTGTAAGACCTCCATGTGTAGGCAACCTGTTAGCGTATTCCTGTTGGAATATGCTACCCAGTGCATTCTGTGTTTGTGTAGTACTTTTTGCGTGCTTCGCGGCAAGGTGCTATTACTTACACCGTCTCACTGGAAGACAGCTATTGTGGCATTTTGGTAGGGACCCCATTTCGTCAGTCTCTGACGTAACGTCAAAGTGACCGACTGAAAGGGAACATCTAGGTTACGTATGTAACCCTCGTTACCTGAAGGAGGGAACGGAGACGTTACGTCCCTTTCCACAATTGCTGTTCCGCTGAACGGCCGGGCCACTTGGCTCGGCTCCTCAGCGAAGACTTGAATGCGAGTTGCTCGTGCTGCTCTTTATATACCCACAGTGTGGGGCGGAGTTTGCGCATGCAAATTCCGCAGACCAAGATACTCTTCGTATCATTGGCTCGTTTTTGTTAACACTCAAAGGTGATTGGGCTCTCGGGCGAGACCCCATTTCGTCAGTCTCTGACATAACGTCTCCGTTCCCTCCTTCAGGGAACGAGGGTTACATACGTAACCTAGACGTTTTTAATGTTGTTTATATGTCTATGTGGTGTTTTTAATATGCTTTAAGACAAACCATGTGCAAATTCATAAGTCAGCACAATTGCTGATTATTTTATGTTTGAAACTGCAGTAAACCAAAAACTAGCGGTTTGAAATCGGTGGTGTTTGGTTACAAGGTAGTCTGTGATGTCACAATCACAACAACGTGCCAGCAGCCTTTAGCATATCATTAACTATGACTGCTCTGAAGCAGGAAAGTCTTGAGAGAAGCCAGGTTATCCCAGTAAATTTTCGGTTGATTCTTTAAATCAAGTATAGAGCTCTCTAATTCAATTGTTACTAGTAAGAAAAGAATTAGAGAGCTCTGCAATTAAATATAATTGTAGAGCTCTCTATTCAGCACTACCTTATTATTACAATTACGCCTCATGCATATTCACAAAATGGCAGATGACACTCCAGGTTGTTTAGTAAAGCCGTTTTCAATGATGAACAGCAACGTAGAGGTTCTAATGATCTGATATAAGCATTATATAGCCTACAAGAAATAGGCCTAACTATTTTTGGTGTTGATTAAAATCATTATAACACTATAGCATTATTGATTATGCTTTATAGACAAAAAATAGGGTACAACGGGTACTGACCTAAAGCGTAAGTGTTACAGTACCTATGGTGTATAAAGCACACGACGAGGAGATAAGATACAAACAAGTCTTTTACTAGATAATCCAACTGGAGAGTACAGGAACAGGACAGGAACAAACACCAAGGTACGAACGACATCCGACAACTAACTGAACAGATACAGAACCTTAAAGGTACCGTTTTTCGTGGTTTTTTGAAGCTTTGATTGTGTTTATAGTGTGCAATATAACATGTGTTCATGTTTCGCGTGTAAAAAAACAGTATTTTTCACATAATTTACTTATCTGTATACCGCTGTTTCCACTGTCATAAAAACGGGCTGATGACTTCCTTGTTCTATGAAGTCCCTCCTTCAGAAATACGTAACGAGTTCTGATTGTGCCAGCGGTTCCTGTGTTGTGATTCGACAGCTCTGAGTGCACTGTGCCCGGAAAAGTCCCGCCTCTTACCATAACGTGGATATGCATGCGCTCAGTATTATTGTAAACATGTCTTTAATTTTACCCTATCAATTTGAGCTGGAATCAGACCCGGTGATTGGACTGCGGGATGAAAATAACAGCGTTTCGACGACATGGCGACAAACACACTCTACAAACGCAACGCTTGTGTATTCCTGTGGGCGGAGGTTAGTCAAAAAACTGTTTTAGTGACGTCATTAAAGAAGGAAGTAGAGGGATGTAGTCCAAACTGGCCGTTCGATGTAGGCGACTTCTGTTAAATAAAATATCTCGCTTGGCATTGAACTTTGAGCTTTAAAATTTTACAGATTTTATTTATACTCTAACAACAACATTACACACTAACTAAAGTTTGAAACATGGGATCACAAAGAACGGGACCTTTAAAAAGACAAATGACAGACAGCTGTGATGAATGGGATTAGTGTCCATGGATACTGATTGTGGCGGGAAACTAGAACAAAGGAACATGTGACAGATAACAGATGACAAACTAACTGAAAGTCCACGTGACTGTGACATTACGCCCCCTCCTGGAAAGGCGCGTCCTCGCGCCGTAGAGAGGGAGGAAGATGACGATGGGATACAGATGACGATGTTGGAGGTGGTTCAGGAGGTGGACGGCTCACCGGGAGGAGGCGGAATAAAGGAGTCCAGGGTGGTGCAGGAGGTGGTGAAGGATGGTGGATGGCCTTAAACAGGGGCTGCAGGATGTTGAGCCAGGCCACAGCCAGGATGGTGCCCCACGGTGGCGTTGATGGAGGGAGGAGCCAGGGAAGGTAGAGGTAGACCGCCATGGGGAGGACCGCAGTCAACGACGGCGAGGATGGAGCCCACCGCGTAGTTGACATGCTGAGGTGGTGGAGAGATGGTGAATATCCAAGCGGCCGCGACGAAGCCGCAGTGACGACCTCCGGCGATCGAGGAGGGGATCCGGAGGTCTGAGGATGCGTTGGAGCGACCGAGGGCGGAGACGGAGTCTGAGGTAGGGCGGAGCAAGCCGTAGTGGAAGGGGTGGAGGACCAGAGAGCAGCGGATGGTCCGTAGGTCCGCAGCGGAGGCGCAGCGATGTCTGACCCAGGTGGAGCCGACGTTCTGAGGGAGTCCAACGTGGTCGATGGTCACTTCCGAGGTCGAAGGTGGAAGGAGCGCAGGCGCAGGGCGATGGATGGAGACATCTCGAGAACGTCCGAAGCTGGAGGCGGAGCTTCGGGCTCCTCGTGCCCAGGAGGAGACGGATTCCGGCAGGCCCGAGATGGTACCACGCTACTGAGAGGAGGTGGTACTGTGGGACTGAAGGGAGACGTAGACGACTGGATGGCACAGATGGCTGTGGACTGGAAAACAGGCTGGAGTTCCATGCAAAAATCCACATACTGTAGTGAGTCACAGGAGGGTTGGCATTTAAGTGGGAGAGGTGCGCTGGACGGGACCAGCACTACAGGGGACAGAACAGGAGCGAGAAAAATGTCCTCTCCACACTTAGAGTCCAGTAGCGTTTCCACAAAAAACTCACTCTCAGTAGCGGGGGGGTGAGCGGGGCTCACTTCCAGTCCCTCGACGTCCACCAACACTCCCTCGGCGATGGTAGGTTCGGCCGGCTCACACACCTGGTCAGGTTCACACTGCTCGGGCTCCGTGGCGATGTTACCCCCGATCGCTCTTGTATGCGTGGGTGGCTCGATCGCGGTGGTCTCCGTCGTGCTACCTGCGGTGGGCTCAGGTCGAAAATCCTCGCCGTCCTCAGCACTGGCTGGGGAGTGGGGCTGGTGGCAACTCCGACGGTGAACGCTGATCCACAGGACGCCAGCACCCACTCCACATATGACATGAAGCTCCCTCGAGGACCCTCCCCGGACAGCTGTGCTCGTGTGGTGTTGTTGAGTCCGGTGTGCAGTAGTCCGGGAAGGAGGTCTGATGTGCGAGATCCAGATATACTTCTAAATGTCTCTCGAGGGAGCTTTCTCCCTGCTTAAGGCACAGTAGTTGAACGGCAGGGTCCATAGTGAAAGCAGGGGTGAAACACGGAAACAAAAACACTGAACACGAAAACAAAAAGAAAATACAAATAACAAACACGTCGCTTACTGTTTCGGTCGGGTGTTCTGTTACAGTACCTATGGTGTATAAAGCACACGACGAGGAGATAAGATACAAACAAGTCTTTTACTAGATAATCCAACTGGAGAGTACAGGAACAGGACAGGAACAAACACCAAGGTACACACGAACGACACCCGACAACTAACTGAACAGATACAGAACCTTAAAAAGACAGACTGATTAACTCAAAAGACAGACAGCTGTGATGAATGGGATTAGTGTCCATGGATACTGATTGTGGCGGGAAACTAGAACAAAGGAACATGTGACAGATAACAGATGACAAACTAACTGAAAGTCCACGTGACTGTGACAGTAAGGTAAGCACGTGCTAGCCAGACGGGATTTAAACTTGTCAGCTGAAGGCTCGTTTGGTTTGTAGACAAAAAACGTACCAACCAAGCACAATGTTCTTCACCATTCCTGATTTATAACACACACTCAGGCCCTATCCACAAGGAGACGGGTTTAGCTGTATACGCAAAAATTTTGTATCGTATAGGCATTTCGTCCAGTTGGATCTGGCCAGGCCCGGATTGGCTAATCGGGAGCACCGGGAGAATTCCCGGTGGGCCGGTCTGTTTATTTGGCCGCGAGGGCCAGTGTTGTCATGGCACTGGGTTGAAATATGGATGCTCTAGAAACTGTGGACGCGGCCAAATGTACTAGGCTGAGTAGCCAAACTTTTTCCTAAAAACCATTCAGTGACGGATTTAGGCCTGGACGGCCCAGGGCGGCACGGGGCACCCGCACAAGAAAAAACAAACAAACAATCAAACAAACGAATGCTCGATCGGGTTTTTACCGCTCATTTGCATGCACCGTCAAATCCACCGTTAAATCCACTTTAATAAAGATCTACATTTCTAAATTTCATTCATAGTGATAGACATGAAAAATGTGCCTGGGTTTAGTGGACGATTACTACCATCTACTGGAAAGAAAACACTTAATTAAATTAAAATTAAAATAACATGAATTTTTAACTACAGCCACTAGATGGCTAGAGAATTAATCAATGGTTCACATTATAAAATCATTATTATAACTATAAAAATAACTCTATATCAAATTTTAGCATTTTTTGTACTATCATTTGTACTATTATGTGTATTTGAAGATACTTTTGAAAAATACAAATTATTTACAAGGCTGTAGAGAACAGTGCACTATTGCAGACTTATATACTGAGGTTTTAATTACATTATTTTAATATAGTCAGTCGTGAATTAAAGTGGGCCGGTCTAAGACATGAAACTCTAGGGCTGAAAATGAGTCCCAATCCGGCCCTGGATCTGGCGTTTTCAGAAGGCGAAACCGCTATTTTTTGAAACCGGGTCCCGAAGTGGATAAATGTGAAAACGACGCTCTTGCATTTCTGTGTGTACAGCCAATATTTTGTGAAATGATGATGTCATCACCCCACGTGTCGACCCTAGTCACAAACTGCTAACAAAACAGCAACGACAACAACAATGGTGGACTACATGCTTGTGTTCATACTGCAGAAGCTACTGAGCCTATTAGCTTTACTAAAATAAAGCTTTATTACTAAGCATTACTTAAGTTTGTATACAGCGCGCAAGGTTTATGCGCATGCTCCAAGTCTTATTCTCCATTTTTAGTGTATCTCTGTGGCAGAATTACAGCACCACATACTGATCTGGCATGTATACTACGTCGTTTTAAGTCGATTACAGTGGTTTCTTGTGTACGCAGATATTTCTGGAGATGAAAAAAGATTGGAAAGAAAGTAAAAAAAAAGATCAGATAGAGAAATCTCTGGCTTCATGTGGATGTAGCCTCAGTTCAGTGTGGTTGTGCGGCTGTCAGGGCAGAAACAAAAGCTGATGCTCTCCATATGTTTTTCCAATATCTCCGGAAATACGCTTTCAAATGTAAACTGCGCAAGCTTATTTTGTTCATTAGATCAAAAGATAAAAAAAAAAAAAAAAAAAACTCACTTTTATCCACCCAAAGACCCTCTCCTCAAAGAAATAAGGACAAAAAGTGGTTGAAAGTGGACAAAAGAGACGGATTAAAATACCAGGTATAAACGTTTCCTTCTTCCACTTGTGATCCAATTGAACAAAACACCTTTAAGGAGCATTGCCGACTCGAAAATCTGTGCAATGGGAAAATCCAAGAAAAAGAATGTGTAAGTGATGGTATGGGACAATCTTGTCAAATAGTTCCAAGTAGGATACTAGGTATAGTCATTTGTAATTGTAGCACACACTTCTCTGTTACAATGTGTTAACTCTACTGTAGTCTGCTGTATTATACAACAGATAACCTTTTAGCCTTGCATAACCATGCAGGAGTACTCTGTATTAATCTGACCAATGCATTCAGGTTGAGAAACACATTTAATGTAGTATGTGTGTGTTACAGCCCAGAATGAGCTGGCAGGAAAAGGGGTAGGAATATGTGATGACCTCATCACCTTAGAGGTCATGTCACCAGATGTGTGTGACCTCACACTGATCGATCTACCCGGAATTGCCCGAGTCCCAGTTAAAGGACAACCAGATGATATTGGAAAACAGGTGAGCAGTTCAATCTGATTTTGCACTTTACATTTAGCATCAAACTAGTAACAATCAGATTTTTAAGCTTTGTCTTTATGTCTTATAGATCAAAAGTCTGATAACAAAGTTTATTGAGAAGCCAGAAACTATAAACATGGTAGTGGTCCCTTGTAACATTGACATTGCAACAACAGAAGCATTAAAAATGGCACAAGAAGTAGATCCTGATGGCAAAAGAACTATTGGTAATTTGCAGATGATCTGGACAACACCTATTAACAAACATCTTAAAGCACTTCTGTCAGCAAATTTGCAGATTTTACTAAATATTTTTTTTCTCCATTCTCTCAGCCATTTTGACCAAGCCAGATCTCATTGACAGGGGAACAGAGAGGAACATTCTGGACATTGTTCAGAACAAAGTGATTCCTCTCCGCAAAGGTTACATCATGGTAAAGTGTAGAGGACAACAGCAGATCAATGAGAACATTTCTCTGGAGGAAGCGGCACAAATGGAGAGAGATTTCTTCAAAATGCATAAAGATTTCAGGTTAAAATCTGAAAAGAATTTTTAACCTTTTGACCAAAACATAACATTTTTGTTCTCTAAAATGTATGATTTGCACTGTTTAGATCAGGCTGCTTTTCCCCTCCATTCCAACCAGTTTTCTAGCTTTTGTTCTGAACTTGGAAATGGTATCCTTAATATTATATTTTATAATTTTAGTTTGTTAGTTTAATGTTAGCAATGTTCACATTGGCCAAAGCGCAGTTATGATTTTTTTAAATACTAGGTTATCAAGCTAGGCTATACAGTATACCACCTTACAAAAAGTGTCTTTTATTTTTCTACAGATGTCTCTTGAATGAGGAAAAGGCGACTGTTAAATGTCTTGCAGCCAAACTGACTCAGCATCTTGTTGATCATATCAAAGTAAGTTTCTAATGGTCAAGGATGCAAACCTCATTTTGAAATAGGGAATCACTGTTGTCCCCATTGTAAAACCAAATGTTTAAAAATGTAGGAAATTCAACATTTAATAGAAAACACTTATTTAAAAATAAAAAAGACGGTCACATTTAGCCTACCATGTTTTAGCAAATTTTTTGCTAAATCCAGTCTATTTCAATAGGAATCCACGGAATCTGGAATTTTATGTGAAATGTAAATATTGGAATGTTTTCAAAGTGGACATGTGGATACACCACATTGACCAAAAGAAAGCTGCTTGATTTGAAAGTGACTTCTGTGTGAGCTCTGCTTTATACACTACAATACTGACAATGAACCTTTTTTGTCTGCAAAATTTAGCCAAAATTGCACTTACGTGCTTGCACTTTAAAGGATATGGAAATTTATATTGCAGATGTTTGATAAAAAATTGTGTATTTAATTAATGTATATTGTTATTTTAAAGATATGAAATTAAATAAATATAAAAAATGATATAAAGACAAAAGTATAAAGGTAAAACTTATTATAGTTAATACAGTTAACTCTTTCCCCACCAGCGGTTTTTAAAAAAGTTGACCACCAGCATTTTTGATTATTTTCATAAAACTTTAAAACCCCCCAGAGTATTTTGTTGTATGAATATCTGAACAAGCAATATATCAAAAGAAAGGACAGAGCCTCTGCAAATACTTTATTTTATATTCACCCTTTATTATTTTTTTTTGATAAACACTTGAATGTGGATAAGTTTCACAAAAACAAAGACAACAACTAAGCAATAAGAAATTATTTCTATAAGAAATTATGCTTCTTCTTTGCTAGTGTTTTGATCCAGAGATCCTGTACTCTGTCAGAAGATACTAGTACTAGTGCTTCCCACTGTATAACAGTGAAAACAAGGGTTGCTGAAAAATTCTTTCAATGGTGGGGAATAAGAGCCAATGAAACTTACTGAGGTCACGTATAACTCATTTAATCATATAAAACAGATTGAAAAGTGAACTTGAAGCTTATTCTTAAACAAACCCCAGTGAAGCATTTTCTCATATCTGTAATTGCTTGCCTTATTCACCCATCAGGAATTAGTATCCCTGCTACAACCAGTGCTGCTAAAATCTGGCCTTGGATGTTGCTGCCTTGCAGAGTTTAGCTCAAAACTTGTTCAAATTCATCTACATGTAACTCTGAAGACCTTTATTAGCTTGTTCATGTGTCTTTGGGCTGGCACAGGGCAGTGGCCCCAAAAATTTAAATTAGGCATCTCTTTGGTTTTGAGCCTAAATCTCTGTTCATATTTGTACATCTATTGAACATAGTGTGTTCCAAATGTATAGTGTGATTTTACCTTGATTTATTTTTTGAACCATTTTTTGTCAGAAATCGCTGCCACTGCTCAATGAGCAGATAAAAAAGCAGCAGTGTGACCTGAGGAATAAGCTCAAAGTATATGAGGCTGGACCACCACAGGATCCTAAAGGGGCCAAACAATTTCTCATTGAAGTAACAATTTAAAACTACTTTCATTTTCTTGCTTGTCAGAGTTATTATTTGGAATCCAAGCAGTTTGTGTGTCAGTAGTTGTGTACCAAATTTTGTGATTATGCATCCATAAGATGCTAATTTACATTTCTGCCAATAATTGGTAACGGTAATGGCTAGAATAAATAATTGCAAAATTGCCAAAACAAATAACTTAAGTAAGCAAGTAATTTATGTGAGTTTAATACGGAAGAGGATTAGGGCCGAGCAATAATAAAAAAACAAAACCATCTCAAGATTAAAATTGTTAAATTTCAAGAAAAAAGTCTAGATAAAATGTTGAGAATAAAATCATTAAATTACATGAAAAAAGTTGTTAGATTATGAGAACAAATTCGTTAAATTATGAGAAAAAATGTCTAGATAAAATGTTGAGAATAAAGTCATTAAATTACGAGAAAAAAGTTGTTAAATTGTGAGAACAAATTCGTTAAATGATGAAATTTTTCTCATAATTTAACGAATTTGTTGTCATAATCTAACAACTTTTTTCTCGTAATTTAATGACATTATTCTCAACATTTTATCTCGACTTTTTTCTTGAAATTTAACACATTTTTTTCTCGTATTTTAACGAGTTTATTCTCAACATTTTATCTCGACTTTTTTCTTGAAATTTAACAAGTTTTTTCTCGTAATTTAATGAGTTTATTCTCAATATTTTATCTCGACCTTTTTCTCGAAATTTAACAAGTTTTTTCTCGTAATTTAACAGGTTTATTCTCAACATTTTATTTAGACTTTTTTCTTGAAATTTAACAAGTTTTTTCTCGTAATTTAATGAGTTTATTCTCAATATTTTATCTCGACCTTTTTCTTGAAATTTAACAAGTTTTTTCTCGTAATTTAATTAGTTTATTCTCAACATTTTATTTCGACTTTTTTCTCTAAATTTAACAAGTTTTTTCTCGAAATTTAACAACTTTAATCTCGAGATGGTTTTATTGTTTTATTATTGCTTGGCCCTAATCCTCTTCCGTAGATTAATGTTATTATTTAATGTAACTTTTTAAGTAACAAATGTCATTTTTGTTCTCACAGATCTTAACAAGATTCAATGATCAAATCAAGTCCTTATCATCAGGAGAGCTGATCATTAAGGAAAATTTGTTTGTTCAGCTTCGGGCTAAATATAAAGAGGAGTGGAATGATAAACTTAATGACACAAAGACATCTTGTTAGTATATTTTCAAATTTAAGAAACATAAGTTTTAATTGTCTCTGATGTTTGTGCTCTTCAAATGAAAAAGTCAATTAATTTCAAAAGAAATCTGTCTTGTTCCCAAACAAGTTCATAATTTGATTGAAGAGAGGATAGCATGTAGCCAGGATTTCAGAGGGAGGGAAATGCTTGGCTTCAGCAACTACAAAATGTTTGAGGATGTTCTGCAGAAGCAAGTGGCCACACTTAAAGGACCAGCCATCGACTTACTCAACACCATCAAAGGTACCATCACATCATCTTCATGTTTAAGATCTTTCTGGTCACAGGGAAATTTTCCATTATAAAAACAAAAGATGAGATTACACCTAAATAACACCAAGAATGATTTTGTATGTAATCTGAATTGTGATTTGTGGCTATTTGTCATTTTGATTTTTGTATTTTTCTTGAAGACATCATCATCAAGCAGTTCACTGATGTAGTGAATCAATGTTTCGAGAAATACCATCGTCTTCTAGACATCACTATGGTAAATTTTGATCCCTATTAGTGGTAAACAAAACTAAACAATCATCCGATTTTAATCAAGCTTCCTCTGTACTTCTTCACTTGATTCTATAGGACAAAATTCACAACATTCAATCAATCCAGCAAGAGAAGGCAGAGCAGAGGATCTCAGAGCAGTTTGAAATGGAAAACATGATCTACACTCAAGATTCCATCCACTTGAAGATCTTGAATGAGATTACCGACGAGATAGATAAATTTTCAGAAGATAAGTTACCAATCTTTGACATAAGAAGCAAGTACAGTGAAATGCTGCAGGCATATTATGAGGTAGATCTTTAGTTTTCAGTAAAAAAATATGAAGTTTGCTCAGAGATGGATGAACTGCAGTGCTTAGTCCCTCTGTGATTTTCTTTCAGATTGTGGTGCAGCGGATGGCGGACCAACTACCCCTGATAATATCCCTTTTCATGCTGAAGCAGACTGGCGACCTCCTGCGTACAGACATGTTGAGTTTACTGGATGGGGCAGATGTCAGCGAGCTCCTGTTTGAGGCCACTGATATCAGCATAAAGCGCAGAGACCTACGAGCTCGCCTGGACCGTTTGAGTATCGGTCAAGAAAAAATCAGCAATTTTATCTGAGCAATGTACTGACTAGAGGAAATGCTGACCATATGTGTATCAGTATAATCAGGGTGCGATTTGTAGGGGGGGATTTATGTATCCCTCCCTCTGCTGAAATATTTTTATCCCCGATGGGGATAAAAAAAATATCCCCCCCAGGTGATGCTACTCCACAAACCATCAACAGAGCATATAAAATACCAAAAATAAAAATCTTTTTTTAAAACATTGACTAGTGAAACGCTGCGTTTATATAGAACTGTCTCTTTACCACCACAACAAACGAGACACTTTTCAGACGCGCATTCCGACTTTGCCTCAGCGCCAGGCTCAAGTCAAACGAGCGCGGAAAAGGTGCAGGTGACGACGAGGCTTCAGTTGAACAACAGTAAACTGTTGTCAGGCTATGTCGGTAAAACTCAGAAAAATGAACACGACTGTCCAATCAGCCGTTATACTGTGCTCATGGAGCGCACTCAAGAATTGCATGCTCAAATGCGCCGGCGCGCGCTGCATAATGACTTTATTATAGCTTAAAGAAAGCGCGAAAGAAACTATGTGCAATGATGGTCGTTGTTCTGTTGTTAAGTTAAGTCATGAAATTACCAAACATACGATTAAAGCTGCTTCAAAATTGTGCATGCATGTATTTGTTGACATGGTTTTAAAGCTATTGTTATCCAATCTGTTGGCCTTAAAACGTCTTAAAATGCACATATGTACACCAGGGAAATCTAAATTTTCTCGGGGGAGCATGCCCCCGTGTCCCCCTAGCAAACAACATTTTCTTACCTCGGTAATTATAAACCCCTGCGTACAGCCCAGCTTATATTCTATCTAATGAAATCTGAGGTAAATGTGCATTTCTACAAATGTGTGCCCTTTTGGACTAAAAGTTTGTATGTATATGCACTGTGATCAAAAATAAATGGGACCAAACGCGATTGAA
This sequence comes from Megalobrama amblycephala, assembly GCF_018812025.1. NCBI lineage: Eukaryota > Metazoa > Chordata > Actinopteri > Cypriniformes > Xenocyprididae > Megalobrama > Megalobrama amblycephala. Next base: position 20,136,162 of record NC_063058.1, read on the forward strand.
TGTAAAGGTTTATCTAATACTTCAAATCTCAAGGTTAAATTAGAAGATTTTTTTTAAAAAATGTTTCTGTAACAGCTGCCAAAAAATAGTATATAGCTCCACTGTGGTTTTTAACAAATTAAAAAAAATAAATAAATAAAAATTCAAAACATCCCCCCCTTTTCACAAATCGCACCCTGAGTATAATGGATCTGTGCGTTTGGTCCTATTGTCATCATTGTGAATCAAACAAAAGAAAAAATACTGCTCTTGACTTAATAATGTTTTATAGCTTTAATAAGAATACATTTATATTTAATTCCTATAGTGAAGACTATGCAATACTTTTTTACATTTGATTATTATACATTTCTACTAATTCTACATAGTCCTTTTGTACCTGAAAAACTTAATTTGTTTAATACATATTTTTGTTATAAAGCCAAATAAACCTGCTGCTGTCTGTCATTAATGTTCATCAAAGAACAAAAGAAAAAGAGATAATCACTCACTAAATATACTCTATATGAATATATACTGTATACTGACTGTATACTTGTATATGTATTCATGTTATCTAGCAACTTCATGTAAAGCGTCCTTGGGTTCTTGAAAGGTGTTAAATAAATAAAACATTATTATTATTATTACTCAGTGCTCTTGACTGGATAACTTCTGTAGCTTTGTATATATACTGCCCTCCAAAGGTTTGGAAACACCCTGACTAACCCATACTATATTGGCATGAATGCTTTTTAATCTGTGATAATTTTGCACTGATGAGGGACAACACAAACTACGAAAACATATTTTATTACATAACTTTATTACATAAACTTAATTTTTCGATTAATCAAAATATCCACCATTAGCAGCTATCTGACCTAAACTGGGCTCTAATTGGTTCATTGTATTCTAAACTTAATTGGCAATCAATTGTTGAAGCTATTAAGGTGTGCTGACCCAAAAATCTTTTACAAACCTGGGCCAAGTTTAAACCAGTAACCAGGCATCACAGCTGGCAAAGGGGCATGTCTGACTTTGACATGTATATATTGCCATTGTTATGTAATCAAAATGAAAATTATTATTGCTGGTCTTCAATGATAATGTCAAGTTACTGTAATGTATTTGCACCAATAAATGATAAGGATTTATGCTGATATCGTCCAAAACCACACTTTAACACCCCTGGCAAAGTGTGGTTTTGGACGATATATATATATATATACACACACACACACACACACACACACACACACACATCGCTCCCTATAAAAAGTCCTACAATGCACCGTGAAAAGCCAATTCACTACATTAAAACAAAGTCTAGAGTCATCAGTGTCCCAATGTGTAGTGAGCCTGGATCCTAGCCCCGAATTCGTGCACATGATACACTGATTCATAACCTAGGGAAGCTAGGGAGCTCAGACATAAAAACTCCAGACATTTCTTTGCTTGTTTCCATGTTGGAGTACACTTTAATAAGGTAGGCTATATAAAATTATGTATTCAAAATAAAATGTTTAAACATGTTGTTTAAAATGAATTTGGTGTGCTCAGTGAAAATCGTGTCACAGCAACTAAAACATTGTGTACACTGATGTAATAAATGTCAATCACATGGTATGTTGTAATGTTATCTTACTTGGCTCTGTGTGGATCAGGGCTTTCTGGTTGACTGCTTGGCCTTGTCGGAAGCCCTAAAAAATAAGATCAAAGTTAGAAAAAGGAAATGACATGTTTGCATGCTTCTCAATTTAGCTGCAATCTTCCTGTAGTAAACTGACTGAAACGAACAACAAACATTTGAACTGTAGGCTATGTGTGTAAAATGTGGTGATAAATGACAGTTCATCCAAAAATCCTATGATTTACTCACCCTCAAGCCATCTTAGGTGTATAATATGAGTATCATCTTTCAGACAAACACAATCGGAGATATATTTTTAAATATCCATCCATCATAAATAAAATCCATGTGGCTCCAGGGGGTTAATAAAGACCTTCTGAAGTGAAGCGATAGATATTTATAAGAAAAATATCCATATTTAAAACTTTTTATAATCTAAAGCCAGCACCCAGACAAACGCCAACAAAAACCAACAAACAAGTGGACTTCAATGGCCTCCAAACGGTTGAAGGTCAAAATTAGTTTCAGTGCAGCTTCAAAATCTTTAAACGATACGAGTAATAAGGGTCTTATCTATAGCGAAACGATTGGTCATTTTCTAAAAAAATACAAATGTATATGCTTTATATAAACAAATGATCGCCTTCCAAGTTCTTCTGCCAAAACCGCACTTTTGTATTCCTTAAAAAGCTTACCCTGTATGTCCTATGCCTTCCCTATTCTACTTACTTAAAATGGAACTGGCGCTGCGTTTATTCCATGTGGAGTGGAGTCATTTTGTATAATCTTTATAAACATGACACAATACAACATCACAACTACATGATAAAAGCTTTAACTGTTATAAAAATACAGATTTGAGGATTAGTGGAACTGAAGGCGTGAGAATAAACACGAAACACACGTTCATTGTCATGCAGTGAACTCGGCCAATCGTAGAACAGTTGTATCGTCATCAGAGCTTGTGCAGCTGCTCTTGAGAAACTGCGCTAGCTGACTCAGATGGCTGCTCTCGAATTGCTCTTGCAGTACTCTGAAGCCATACGTCACAGTCACATGGCGTCAGTGCTGTCTCAAGTTGGATATAATTTCTAACCAGCATGCACTGCTTCAAGTCACCCGGTGATCGTTTTGTGCGGTCTACATAAGGACAATGACAGGGAAAAGAAGAGATTGTTGAATAAAGTCATTATTTTTGTCTTGTTTTGCACACACAAAGTATTCTCACATTAAGGTTGAACCACTGCAGTCACGTCAATTGCATAATGTTTTTAACAATGTCTTTAGTACCTTTCTGGACCTTGAAAGTGTTGATTATATTGCTGTCTAAGGATGAGTCATATACCTCTTGGATTTCATCAAAAATATCTTAATTTGTGTTCTGAAGATGAACAAAGGTCTTTACGGGTGTGGAACGACATGAGGGTGAGTAATTAAAGACAGAATTCTCATTTTTGGGTGAACTAACCCTTTAGATTAACTAGCTTCCACCAGATGACCATATGCATACTGCACAAGTCGACTTCCGCCAAAAGAGTAACAACTGACGTGATGTATGACGCAGGTTTAGGAGTAGAATAAGTTTCGACGCCTCTCACGATTTAAACAAATATAACTGGGCAACAAACCGAAGCTCCTCTTCTCTTATATTAAAATCCTCTGACATTTCTCTTTAAAATGTATTGTTTTAGACTTCTAACTCTTGATCAGTGTTTTGTTTTAGCTTCCACATTTGTCATTGCGTCATGCGTCGGGTCAGAGTTCACTCTTCCGCCCATAGGTGTAATTTGCAGGTGGGACATGTCCCCAACAGTTTTTGCCAGGGTTGATATTGTCCCCACCACTTTTTGAAACATCTTGCGGCATGATGTATCTAATACAAAAGAAGCATCGCACATTGAATGTGCACAGTCAAACGAACAGCCTTGGAAAGTAAAACTAACTAACTGTGATTACAAGTAGAGAAATACTTTTATACATATAGTTTTTTTTTTTTTCAGAAAAAAAGTGTTGTATTAGTAGACTAATAACTTGTTTTATAGGGTGGCTGATTATAAAATATTGTCTTGGACGGTATCTCTTCAGAATAAAGGTAATGTGCACTGTCCAGAGAGAAAAAAAAACACTGACTCTGGAAAGAGGTGTTACAATTATATAAAAAAAATGAGTTACAATTCACTTTGTCACAAGATTCACTTCTCACAAGAACCAACTCAATTCACTTCTTTTTTGAAGATTAAGAGATCATTATAAAAAGTAGCATGAATTTAAACACATTTACAAAGCAGAAATAAATACTGCTGCGGCCTCAAAAGATTGACAAGGCAGCTGAAAGAAAATATATGACAATATCAGTGCAAATGATTCAACTGAATTTAACTTATAAAGAGCTCAGAAGAAAACATGCAAGTCATTTTAAGCCTTTTGTATTTATATGTATAAATTTATATTAATTTTAATGCAGTTTATTAACTGTCAATAAAATAATTAAAATAAAGACAATATGAATTACGTAGTTATCATTCATATAATAAAGTAGCAGCAAAAAAATTTGGAGCAAGAGATACAGGGGAAGTGTTTACTCACAGCTGATTTACTCACTTTACTCACAGCTGATTGGTCCAGCTTTGGTTTGCAATCTCTAACACAGAATAAAACCTGCTCCAATCCTCCAGAGCAGGGGCCTGATGTAATAACATTCAATATGCACATAATAGAGATAGAAAGGTACATACACAATTTTCTACACACAGAGATTTATAAAAAATAAACCAGGCGTGAATATTTGTGGACACGTCTAGACAGTACATCACACTCTTTTATTGATGGAGCGAAAGTATGAAGAATAATTTTAAACTCTCCATTTGAACCTTTCCATTTCCATATTTAGATAACTCTAATGAGAGTGGCATATTTAAACAATTAAATTATATTTAAAAAATTACCCAGAAGTCACATTTTTTTAATATGAAATTAAATAGAAGTTTTTGTAGTGAATGCAGTGCTTTTGAACACATTTCCTGTTGCATGCTGTGTTTTAATGTTGTAACTACCAGCAAGGATTGATTGGCCCAATTCATTTTCAAGTTTTTGTTCATCGTGAACTCATCATTGTATATGAAAAAGATTCACAATACTGTGCCTTAGGATAAAAAAAAAAAAAGTTTTGAGAACCACTAAACTATATCAAAGCTACGGAAGAGGATTTGGGCCAAGCAATAATAAAAAATTAAAACCATCTCGAGATTAAAGTTGTTAAATTTCGAGAAAAAAGTCAAGATAAAATGTTGAGAATAAAGTCATTAAATTGCGAGAAAAAAGTCGTTAAGTTTCGAGAAAAAAGTTGAGATAAAATGTTGAGAATAAAGTCATTAAATTGCGAGAAAAAAGTCGTTAAGTTTCGAGAAAAAAGTTGAGATAAAATGTTGAGAATAAAGTCATTAAATTACGAGAAAAAAGTCGTTAAATTATGAGAAAAATGTCATTAAATTTTGAATACGACATTTCGAACTCGTAATTTAACGAGTTTATTCTCAACATTTTATCTAGACTTTTTTCTCGAAATTTAACGACATTTTTCTCATAATTTAACGACTTTTTTCTCGTAATTTAATGACTTTATTCTCAACATTTTATCTCGACTTTTTTCTCGAAACTTAACGACTTTTTTCTCGCAATTTAATGACTTTATTCTCAACATTTTATCTCGACTTTTTTCTCGAAATTTAACGAGTTTATTCTCAACATTTTATTTCGACTTTTTTCTCGAAATTTAACAAGTTTTTTCTCGAAATTTAACAACTTTAATCTCGAGATGGTTTTATTTTTTTATTATTGCTTGGCCCTAATCCTCTTCTGTACAAAGCAGATGATGAGTTGCAGTCACAGGAGTTCATAATACATGACAAAAAAATGTCTCAAGGCAAAATTTTTAACAGGTGAAGAATGCAAATGATCATGAATGTACACAATTATATCTGGCCCACATTCAGCTGTTACGTGGACGTAGCCTTATTTTCACACAGATACGTATTCTCTGGTGCCATTTTAAATTACCAAGCCATTTAAATCTCTTTCCACACAAAGAACAAAAATAACGTCGTCCATCCGCATGACTTCTCAGATGTATCTGTAAGTGTGATGGCGAAATAAATTTTTTATTACACTTATCGCAATTAAACTTGCCTTTCTTCAGAGTGAATGTGCAAGTGATTTTTGAAATTGCTCCTTTTTGTAGACTTCAGACTTTTGTAGACTTTCGTAGACTTTTTGTCACATTCAGAGCCCTGCAATTTCTTTCTAGAATGAGTTTGCAAATGCCGCTTCAGGTCTCTTTGATATGTGAAACTCTTCTTGCACTGAACACATGTAAAAGGCTTCTCTTCAGTGTGAAGTCTCATGTGCATCTGAAGGTTTCTGAAAGTCTTTCCACACTGCTGGCACTTCTCACCGTTGTGAATTATTACGTGCTTGTCAAGCCGTTTCTTGTCTGGGAATCTCCTTCCGCATTGCTTTCCTGAGTGAATCTTCATATGTAAATTAAGGGCATGATAACGCGCAAAACACTTTCCACACTCGGCGCATACGAATGGCTTCTCTCCTGTGTGAGTCATCATGTGATTCTTCAGATTTCCTTTTTGTGTGAAGCTCTTCCCACACAGTTCGCAGGTGTAAGGCTTCTCTCCAGTGTGAACTCTTATGTGAGCATCAAGGGTTGATTTATTATTGAAACTCTTTCCGCACTGAACACATGTGAATGGTGTTTCTCCAGTGTGAGCTATCATGTGTGAAACAAGGGATGTTTTTTGATTGAAACTCTTTCCACAGTGACTACATGCGAATGGTCTTTCTCCAGTGTGAATTCTTATGTGAATCTTAAGTTTTTCTTTACGTGTAAAGCTCATCCCACACTGTTCGCAGGTGAAAGGGCTTTCTCCGGTGTGCCTTCTCATGTGTGACTCAAGGAGTGCTTTATGTGTGAAACTATTGCCGCACTCTTTGCACGTGTAACGCTTCTCTCCGGTGTGAAGTGTCATGTGCCTGTTGAGGCTATCTTTACTAAAGAAACTCCTTTCACAATGATGACATGTAAAACGGTTGTCTCCTGAGTGAATCCTCGTGTGGTTTTTAAGGCTTACTTTAAGTCTGAAACGCTTTCCACACTGACCACATGCGAAAGGCTTTTCTCCGGTGTGGCTGTTCATGTGGGAATTAAGGACGTGCTTCTGTGAAAAACTCTTTCCACACTGATCACATGTGAAAGGCTTCTCTCCAGTGTGGGTTCTCATGTGGGAGTTAAGGCTTCCTTTGTGAATAAAACTTTTTTCACAATGTTCGCATTTGTAAGGCTTCTCTCCAGTGTGAACTCTCATGTGAAGTACAAGGTTATACTTTATATCGAATCTCTTTCCACACTGTTGGCAGGTGAAAAGCTTCTCTCCATTGTGATTTCCCATGTGGACTCTAAGGCTTTCGTGTTTTTTGAAACTCTTTCCACACTGAAAGCAGGTGAAAAAGCTTCCAGTTCCTGTCTTCTGAGCTCTTTTTTGTGAGAAATTTGTTTCAGTCTTTATGGATTTTTTTGTAGTTGTGACATCTTGCTTCTCATATTGATATTTTTCTTCTATTTCCTTCAGTTCTCGACTCTCCTCTTTCAGTGTCATCAGATCTACAGCAAAAAAAAGACTTATTAATGCCAGTTTACCATAAAAACCAACAACATTCTATTAGATCTTTCGACAACATAGACCACAACATTCTTTTGAATAGCTTGAGAATTTTGTCACATGACCTTTCTAACGTGATGACGTCATGCGTGGTGGATCGTAGAGCAGTGCAAGACGAGCATTTGTGGTTTAAAAGTATATATTTTTATTTTTTTAAGAAAATAACTGATCGTTTTGCTAGATAAGACCCTTGACTGAGGTCGTGTAGAGCCCTTTGAAGCTGCACTGAAACTGTAATTTTGACCTTCAACTGTTTGGAGGCCATTGAAGTCCACTATAAGGAGAAAAATCCTGGAATGTTTTCATCAAAAACCTTAAATTCTTTTCGACTGAAGTAAGAAAGACATAAACATCTTGGATGACATGGGGGTGAGTAAATTATCAGGAAATTTGAATTCTGAAGTGAACTGATCCTTTAAGTATGAACATTATCATTACATTTCACACTAAGTGAATGACATTAATTTCCTCACAACATGAACAAACTGCACAACTCTCCAAGTTAGCAGTGATTATTATTGATATTAGGGATACATCAAATAACTCATAATATAAACAAAAAAGAATTTTAATCGCCAATAAATGTTATTTTTGATTAATCATGTCTGCATGCAGTTCATGGAAAAACATCCTCCATTCATGTCACATTACAGTACTCAATAAAGCATTTCCATGGACAAAATGCACCACAATGGATGGCACAGAGTGAGCTGCTTTGGGAAAAGTGCATGAGCCAAACTGTACAAAACATATCAAAATGTCATAAGCGCTTCAAACTAAGTTATAAGGATACAGTTTAAGTGGCTTGCCCTGTCAGATGCTTTGACAGATGTGGGTGTAACATGGAGTTACTACATTATGCTTAGTTATCATAAGTTATGAGTTGCTACTAATGCGACGTTTCCAGTGTATAAGATTTGTAATATCCTTATCTGTAAATGTATTTCATTTTTACATAACATTTACATATATGCACTTAGTATACTTTTTATTCAAAGAGACTTAAAATACAGGAACATAAGCAATTTGCCACAGAGCCGACAAATACACATAGTAAACAATGAGAGTTTTATTAGAAAGCTAGAATGGAAAACAAGCTAAAGCAGTGGTGAAATGCAGAGAAAAAACAGCTTGTCCTGAAGCAAACGAGTCATCTATTTTAACAATAGACATCCTAAAAATTGAATGTTTTATTTTATTTTATTTTATTTTATTGAATGTGTTATTTAGCTTCTGCCCTGAATAAGATATTTTGGTAACACTATTTTAAGGTCACATAGTTACAAGTTACTACATGTTCTAGTAATAACAGTAAATTATGCATAATTTCAAGTAACTAGCCCTAAAACAAAACCAAACCCTAACTGTAACTCTATAGGAAGTACTGTAGTTAATAAATATTATTCGGCTTCATGTCATTCCAAACCCGAAAGATCTTCATTCATCTTCGGAACACAAACTAAGATACTGGACATGAAATCCGAGAGTTTTTTTTTTTTTTTTAATCCCCCATAGAAAGCAACATAATTAACACATTCAAGGTCCAGAAAGGTAGTAAAAACATAGTTAAAAATCAACATGGAACCTGGAAACGTGGAAAAGTCAACATGGAACAAAGTTCTGTTTACAAGACTGCTTTCAGCTTTGAGAATGAAACCAACCTGTTTGTTCCTCAGTATCTTCTTGTTTCATTCTGAATGTTTCTTCAATTTTTATGTCTTCACTCTCCTCTTTAATGAACGCCATCTTTGTGTCACATGGATCGCAGTCACTTCACCAGGTGGTTTTCTGTGTGTTTGGACAATCTGTCATGTTTAAGATGAGAATAATTAACAGAAAGAAAAATAAATCCAAACTAAACATCTGGGTGCGTCTCAGTCAGGTCCCTAGTTCAGTAGTCAGTGCACTGGTAAATGAGTCAGAGAGCGAGATAATGTCCTGAAAACTAGCATTACCAATTAATAAAGACAAACTGTACAGACACTTAACATTGTTCCTTATGATTTTCATTTGGTACTTATTGATTAGTGGATCACATTTAATAGATCATTAATGAGGGGGAATCATTTTTAGGGTTGCCAACTTCAGAGAATGGAAAATAAGTGACAATTGTGGTTCCTTACAGGAGAAATAAAGGACAGAACAAGACACTCAAAATATTTACTTTACCACACAGTGTCTCATTTTCAGTGTTTTGGTGTTAAGACTTTATTGGTTATTTTGTGTTTAAATAATGAGGGTTAAGAATAACATTAAGAATACGCTGGTACAGGGGATGTTTTCATCGACTGAGAAACCAAAGATTGTTACTGAGTTTTTGAAATGTGCGCATGCGGAAGAACAATCCCCCCTCCTTCACAGCTCATTTCAAGTGGAACGCCTCCCAAAACTCGTGCACGAAGTGTTGGAACACGAGTGTTTACCACCGGCATTCGCTGTGTTATTAAGCCGGGCACACATTTTATGACTAGCTAAAACATTCTGACTGTGCTCAACATACAGCGATTGTTTCCTGCTTCTGAAGCAGATTTATATACTTTCACATGGAATTTGAACACCGACTGTAATCGCAGACTGAACGCAACTGGCTCTGACTGGACGCGTTTGAGCGCGATCAGTCATAAGTATCAATTTACATTCATAATCGGCCTTACAATCGTTAAGCCGCGCACACACTTAGTGGATTCATTATGTCGGACTCACCGCAGGTAACTCATAATCTGCAGTTGTTACTTCTGTATCCTGACAAAAACATTGCATGCGGCGCCTGTAGAGTGTGGAAAGTTACTGGAGAGCGCAGCCGCTCGTCTCTCACAAGGAACGTCATGGCAGTGATTGACAAGCCAGAGGGCCAATCTGCACACGTCTCTCACAATGGCAGTGATTGACAAGCCAGAGGGCCAATCGTTTACGCGATGATCACGTAAACGATTGGCTGATGTTTTTAAGGCCCTACCTCGTGCACAGATGATGTATATTAATATTATTCCTTTCAGTGCACCTAATAAATAGTATTTTATCAGTTAGTAAAGACAGTTTCAAGTAATATTGCAAAAATGTATAAAACAAAACATCCTCTTTACCACCTTTAAGAATAGCATTAAGAATACGCTAGAATTTATTTCAATGTAAGTTTTTTTTTCTGTTTAACTACATTAATTTACAATAGTGATCACGTCGTCCCTCAGGTAAGTCAGATGCATGTTTTCTTGCGTGTCTTTTCTTCACGTTGTTTACATTCGCCAAAACTGATTTGTCATTAGCGACCAGCCATTATACAAATGGTAATCAATCCACTAAAAAAACATGGTTAATACACTTACTGTAATAAAACCATAGTTCGTTTTCTTAAGGGTATATATTCACACGGAAGCCTTCTTTGATGCCATTAACACGGGACGATTCCGTATTATACAGACCGGTTGCAAACCCTAGGGAAAAAAATTAATTCAACAAACCAGGGGTTTCAAAGCTCTGTTCTCCCATCACTACTTGCCAGTGACTGAATTCACGTTTACGATAAGATGATTCATGATATAGAGAGCGAAATGAGACGCACCTTTATTCTTACTGTTGTGCCTATGCGCTTTTACTCATAAAAATAAAGCGCATTAATGTTAGATAAAACATTTAAATGTTACATTCAATTTTTATTTATTAATTTCACAGTTATTGTAAAAACTATTAAAATGTCTGAGGGGGGTTACACTGATTTAAAAACTTTTAAAAACCATAAAAGCCACAAACCTTTCTTCAGGCGAATCACATCAGATGATCAGAGCGTGGCGCAGCCTTATGACGTATTAGAGCCAATCCAAAACAAAAGTCTCGCTCGCATGTTGCTGTGTAAAATCACAAAAGTGCATAGACATACATACAAATAATAAAAAAAGATGTGATATGATTTCACAGTTGAATTCTTTGTGAGTGGGATTCTGATGGGTGCAAAATAATGGGTGCAGAAAACAGTGGTCAGGATCTTTTTTTTTTTTTTTTTTTTTTAGTTTGAAACATTTTTTATTAAATTTACTATTGTACAAAAAAACAAGGTTTGTCAAACTCAACTTTTATTAGGGCCACAGACTACTCAAAAACACAAAACAAAGACACCACCATCGGTAACATGTTGCAGTATGTTATTACTTGTGCTGCATTAACTGTGATTGTGTGATTCTTGTGAGGGCCAAATGTCCTCTTATATTGTGAAATATCATACTTGGGTAAAGTTGGATTTATATTCACACATTCGGACATCCGTATTCAATAGCCTTGTTAATCACACTACATTGGACATTCAGTGGACATTTACAAGTAAATATGCCATTAAAACAATACTTGCCTATTTTGATCGACTGTGAAAAATGTTGTAATTTGACAATAGCTGGTTGTAATAATAAAAAAACTTAAAAAATAAAATAAAAAAATAAAAAACTTTGAGCAGCAAGCTGATATCAGGAGCAGCTATATTATTACATTAGCAATCATTGCCTATTCATAACAAAAAACATGATTTTGTAGCCATAGACAAATATGCTTTGTATTTTCATACAGTACTGTAATGACTGAGATGGATCAGACATGCAATTATTTGTTATATTTATACAAATAATCCACAGTACCCCTCCCCCAACAGGCAGACCCAGGCCTCTGGTCACAATAGCAGCAAAAGTTTTACGACCCCCAAAAGAACTCACTTTGAATCATGCCATTGGAAAGACATAAAGTCCATAAAAAAGCCCTTCTATCCATTTCATTCATAGACAAAAACATTTCTGTGAATGAACATGCATATCCCCAGGACATTGTTTGTACAATCGGTTTTGTATTTTGTCTTTGGTAATGCATACTGTTTTATGCATGTCCATCCTCATCCTACTCCTTTTATATAAGCACTTGAGACATGTACAACTATGTATCTAATTTCTCAATGTAATCACATTTTTATAGTGTTTTGCCTATGTATTAAGCCTTGAATAAATGTTTAAGAATTGCTCGATTAATCAAGATTGCATATATACCATTTTTGGTACCTACGAATTTGTTTATCTATAATTATTTATAGGTGTTATTACAATGACTGGAATTATAATTAATAATAATAATATTATAATTAATTAGTATAATTAGTAGTGATGGGCAATTTCAAATATATATATATATATATATATATATATATATATATATATATATATATATTATATTATATATATATATATTTATATATATATATATTAGAGCATGTCGCACATCGCACATGCAGCAGAGTTTAATTGTTCCAAGCTTCTAATTAAAACGGTGAGGCTGATCCAAAATCATAACATTGGCTATTTGTTTACATAATTACAATATGTAGTTTAAAAGAGAATTTCACTTAATGTTTATTAACTTAATTTGCAATAAAAATGCTGTCTATTTGACAAAGACACAGAACATACAGAAGTAAACAAATGCTATCTACTTACACTGTGCTCCTGTAGGCTAGTCCACAGCGCCATCTAACGGTGTATCTGCGTACTCGCTGAACGATAAACACACCAACGCAGAACTCTGCTTTGAAGCTACGACGTCCACAAATGGTCACTAGCCTTCATTGCCTTACTAATACCCTCTAATATACAACAGAATTGCTGAATACAACATGGACATACGAAGGGAATCTTTCTTCTAAATTAGTAGGATAGACTGCGTTATACTAGGCCTACTTTTTTAGCCCTATTCTAATGTCTTTTATCTAATCTCTCTACATGCATTTATTTTATTAAGTATTGATTTTCTATCTTAAAGGAAATAGACATAACGGCGGCAAACATCATTATTTACATGTAAGTTGACAAACTGGATTGGTTTTTTTGTAAGAATCCTAAAGAACTAGTTAATCAAGTTGGACAGAAAATGGGTTAAATGCTATACACTTTGCACTGCCATTAGTCAGCCTTAAGTCTAAAGTCTAAAGCTATTAAATTAGATCGGCAGGAGCAAGGACTACAAATCTAAACAATTTTTTAAAAGATAGAAAGTGATCAAATATAGATTACTGAGGTGGTGTGCTGAATAACTTTTTTTGAAGTGGATCTACTCTGAGAGGAGAGCCGAGCATAACTTCAGTCATGTTATACATTAGAAAAGGTTGGTTTTGATTCTCTTCTTTATCTTTCTTTCTCTCTCTCTCATGTTTCATGTTTATGTTAACATTTTTATTTCTAGTTGGTCCCTTTGTGGTACACAGGAGACAGAAAGAAAAAAGTAAGTTATGTTTTTGAAGACATGCTAGATGTCTCGTTCAGTGCAGTGTTTACTTTCCTGGTCACATTGTCTTCTATCACAATGCTGTAGCAGTCCATTCAGAGAGTGACAGTAAATGCAAATGTTTCTTTACTTTGCATAGTTGGCAGACTCTAAAAGCTTTATATTCTCAGCTTTTACCCCTGGTTTCACAGACAAGGCTTAAGCTAGTCCTAGACTAAAATGCATGTTTGAGCTGTTTTAACTGAAAGCAACTTGCTCTGACTTATCTTAAAATATGCCAGTGCCATTGTTTTGTCTCAAGATGCACACCAGTAATGTTTTTTTCTAGTCTACGTTTATAAAAGATACTTAAATGCCCTAATTGAACTAAGGTCTAATCCTGGCTTAGAACTTTTTTTTTTTTTTTTTTAAAGCAATGTTCTTCTATGAAAGTCAACATAATGTAAATTAGGTTGAATTATGTTCCTTCTGATAAAAAAAAAACACGTCATGTCCGTTTAAAGTAGTCAAACAGGTTTTGCGACATGAAAGCTCCTGTTTTGTTACTGCTCCAAGGTGGTCTACGAGATCTAACCAGCTTAATCAACCAGGGTGATCTCAGCCCCCTAATGACCTGGCCAACGTGGACCAGAAAATATGAAAAACCGGCTACCATCAGAAAAGTATCTTAATACAGTTTGAAACTTAATTGTTCAACTTGTGCTAGGATGCTGTGCGAACATTTAATCTTCTAACAAAGATGAATAATGCTGTATTATAATAATCACACTTGCTTCCACAGAAAAATTTAAATTTGTTTTCATGGTGGCTGGCCTCGTAATATCCATAAGCCTTTTCCTTAAACTCCTGCAGATGAGTCCTGAATTAACAGTATCAAAATTAGTGGGTGAGTTACTGATATGAGAAATATTTTGCCTTCTTCAATTGATATTTTTAATGAATAAATAAATTAACTTAGCTTAGCTTCTTTAAAATTCCTATTGAGATATATATGTGTGTGCGTTTTATATTTTTTTCTAACCCAGAAAGGTCTTTGGAGGGAGCAGTTGATCAGTTGAAACCTGATGATCACAATGATGATGGTAAACAATTACTGAACAATCTGGACTGGTAGTTTAAAAAAGGGTACACATTTACATTTTTTTATGTTTTATCAGGTCCTAAAACCAAATGTGGCCTCTCAAAACCATGTCCTGGAGACGATTTTGCCTTTAAGCTTTACAGCGGCGCAACAAACATTGTTGGACCACAAATATGCTTTGATGGAAAAATGTAAAGGATTTGGATTTGCCAAATTTACGATCTATACTTTTACAGAATGATTAGAGCAATACCATAAGTGCTATTTGACAGAATTTAAACCAGTTCTGCCATTTTGTTTTAGGATAATACAGAAAGACACACGAGGCAATTGGCTGGGAATTAATATTGCTGTCATCAATGGTAAGTATGTTGAGCTCTTTAAAATACAGGCAAAAGATTAAAATGGTACCATGTTTTATATTTAGCTTCATTCTTTGCAAACATCTTTTTGTATATTTTAATATTATTTGTAATGCATTGAAATGTATTTTTAATATTTATATTTTATCAATATTTATATTATATTTTAATATAGGCCTATATACACCGATCAGGCATATCATTATGACCACTGACAGGTGAAGTGAATAACACTGATTATCTCTTCATCACAGCACCTGTTAGTGGGTGGGATATATTAGGCAGAACATTTTGTCCTCAAAGTTGATGTGTTAGAAGCAGGAAAAATGGGCAAGCTTAAGGATTTGAGCAAGTTTTACCAAATTGTCAAATTGTGATGGCTAGACGACTAGGTCAGAGCATCTCCAAAACTGCAGCTCTTGTGGGGTGTTTCTGGTCTGCAGTGGTCAGTATCTATCAAAAGTGGTCCAAGGAAGGAACAGTAGTGAACCGGCGATAGGGTCATGGGTGGCCAAGGCTCATTGATGCACGTGGGGAGCGAAGGCTGGCCCGTGTGGTCCGATCCAACAGATGAGCTACTATAGCTCAAATTGCTCAAGAAGTTAATGCTGGTTCTGATAGAAAGGTGTCAGAATACACAGTGCATCGCAGTTTGTTGCATATGGGGCTACATAGCTGCAGACCAGTCAGGGTGCCCATGCTGACCCCTGTTCACCATCGAAAGCACCAACAGTGGGCACGTGAGCATCAGAACTGGACCATGGAGCAATGGAAGAAGGTGGCCTGGTCTGATGAATCACGTTTTCTTTTACATCACGTGGATGACTGGGTGCATGTGCATCGATTACCTGGGGAACACATGGCACCAGGATGCACTATGGGAAGAAGACAGGTAGGCGGAGGCAGTGTGATGCTTTGGGCAATGTTCTGCTGGGAAACCTTGGGTCCTGCCATCCATGTGGATGTTACTTTAACACGTACCACCTACCTAAGCATTGTTGCAGACCATGTACACCCTTTCATGGAAACGGTATTCCCTGGTGGCTGTGGCCTCTTTCAGCAGGATAATGTGTCCTGCCACAAAGCAAAAATGGTTCAGGAATGGTTTGAGGAGCACAACAATGAGTTTGAGGTGTTGACTTGGCCTCCAAATTCCCCAGAACTCAATCCAATCGAGCATCTGTGGGATGTGCTGAACAAGTCCGATCCATGGAGGTCCCATCTCACAACTTACAGGACTTAAAGGATCTGCTGCTAACATCTTGGTGCAGATACTACAGCACACCTTCAGAAGTCTAGTGGAGTCCATGCCTCGATGGAACAGCACTGTTTTGGCAGGAAATGTGGGACCAACACAATATTAGGAAGGTGGTCATAATGTTATGCCTGATCGGTGTGTATGTGTGTGTGTGTATATATATATATATATATATATATATATATATATATATATATATATATATATATATATATATATATATATATATATATATATATATATATATATATATATATATATATATATATATATATATATATATATACTGTTCAGTGTTCTCATAGATAAATGCTCCTTTACAACATTTCTTGCTTTCTTATTCATTAAAATTTCAGAAGATACAGGTGAACACGTCAGAACTGGCAGCTTCAATATGTGGAACGGAAGTATGTTGTATCTTGACTTCAATACACCATGTTGTTCAGCATTTCTGCATTATAAATACTTACTTGCATTCTCAGTTCACATGTATGTTATAAATAAATCTTTTGTTGTTGACAGAGGTTGAGGAGTTGATAGAGTTTCTGAAGTCAATCGAGGATGGTTCTTTTGTGCTGATAGCCACTTTTGATGATCCAGCCACAAAGTAGAGTAGTTTCTTTCTCTAGTTTCAGCATATACTACATGCACTTCTTATGATGGTGTTGTCTCTTCACTTCATGATATGTATGATTCCTTTATTATAGACTTAATGGTGAAGCAAGGGCACTTATTGCACAGCTTGGCAGTTCATATATTTCCCAAATCAAATTCAGAGATAACTGGCTCTTTGTGGGAGGGAAGAAAACCATAAACCAAGTTACTTATGAGGAGGTAATGCCATCCCCTAAGTCAACCATGTATGTGCTTACGTTTATGCAATGAAAATACTTTAGTAATGTATGTCTCTCCCTTTTCTTTTTCAGCACATGAAGAATGACAGGGAAACTAATAAGTATGAAAGCTGGCCAGAAATGATAGAGATGGAAGGTTGCATACCAAGATTAGACTAATTTTATTTTCTGCAGCACAATTTGTTCTGCTTAAGTACAGTTACCAAGCATTGGAAGCTATTCAATAATACAACAAGCTGAGCCACAATAAAATAAAAAACACAATAAAATGTTATCATGGACTTTATAATAAAATATAATCTAGTTGATGTAATCATTTTTTTGTTGGGTTTTAAGGTAATATATATTTTAAATATCATTGTAAATTGAATAATTATAGTAAACGTTTATATTGTGGTATTTATATGGTTTATTTGTGATGTTACTGTATGTTGCATTGTTTTTGTTTGTCTGTATCCTATATAAAACATTACTACTGTGTTCAATTCTGAGTGGTTTTGCTTATAACACTGTTTTGCATATGTAAAAAAAAAAACTTGGCACATGACTCAAACATAGGACTCAAAACATCATATGCGTAAATTGTGCGCATCTTTGAACTCCAAACCACACGAAGCCACTCCCATCGCTTCATCATCGCAGTATGCACAGCGTCAAGTCATGGACCAAAATGGTGAGCTACAAGCTAATGTAACGAAGTATTTTACTGCAGCGTTACGTTTTAAATGTCCAAAATGCTTCCGAGTGAACGGTAACCACCTGCCAGTAAAGCAGCGAGTCCTTGTGCTAGTTATACGTTGCTGTGTATTGGCAGCAAACGCATTAATAGATGTACACAGCTAGCCTCTGACATGACCAATTAGTGCTGCGCGCGGGACCAGCAAGTGACAGATTCAAATAAACGCAGGAGACATTCACATTGGTCTCCCAAATATCTATTTACACACTGTTATACTAATTAGTTACTATGTAAAGTTGTGTATAAGCGTTATAGTAACTCTCTGCTCTTCCTGTTTAAGTCACTGCCCCTACTGGGTTTCTCTAGAGTATAATACTTTGTTTCCTCTCCACTTTTTATTAAGCACTTTTTGGATAACACAGGTCTGTAATCCTTAATTTCATAAATTGCATTATGCTAATATCTGTCGCAGTACTGCTTGAGTAAATTTGTCAATTTCCTCTTTTTATAGACTTGTGTGATATGTATAATGTATCAGTTTTAGTTATTGTGCTTGTTAATGATGTCTTATGTATGTTTCCTCAGATAATGACCTTCAAGGAACTGATGGTTCGGGATCCCTTGGAGGTCTTGATGTTCGCAGACAGATCCCAATCAAGTTATTGTCTAAACAGACGGTAAGAGGCAAGCCGCCCACCCGACCTCAGCGTCCCACCACCAGACTGCACTCAAAAAGTGAAGAAGGTTGGTCTTAGTGGATGCAAAATAGTGTGTTATGACCGTGTTCACACTACACATAAATCTGATGTGTTTCAAAATCTGAACTTTGGGACTGACCATCAGCGTGCAAGTGATAAAATTGGATCTGTCTGTTAAGACAGTATTTTAAATATCTGGAGTATTTACATTGGCTGGCTATCATATCTGTATCAGCCGATATTGGATAGTTATTTGTGCATGTTTATTTCTCATATTTTACATTTTATATTACCTTTGCTTTAATTTAATAACACTGTTAAATGGCAATCTCAGAAGCAATATCCATTTTTCATACTCTACATTATAATGTTGTGATGCCAAACTAAATTTTAGTTTGTAGTGTTTTGTTTGTAAATTGTTTATACGGGTCAATGACGTGACGCATCATTTTTTTGTACAAAGGCCTTAATAATAATAAAAAATAAAGATATGACAGTCAAAGTATGTAAGGTAGTAGAACTAGATCTCTTTTATTGAATTCAAAAGGTTTTAATTATATTTTGCTTCATATAAAGGTATTTAAAAAATTTTGAAGTGTCAAAAGGTCATTCGGTTTAACCGTCCAAAGGTCAATACAGGCATTTTATTTGTGTTATATAAAATATCTTAAAATTTAATAAATGTATATATTTTTTATTCTGGCATGATTTTATAACATCATATATCAACATAGTGCAAAATAGTATTAAAATTATGTGTAGAAGTCATTGCTTTGTTATGAGAAAGAATTATCGGAAAAATGAATTTCATTGATGTCATTCGGAGTAACCAATATAAAGGGACCATTTTGGATCAAGTCATGCGGTCAGTATCATGTGACAGGATGTGACATCATTCAAACACCTGCAAAGGACCACATAGTCATGAAGCAAAGTAACTAAATCTCTCTAAACTATTTAAAAAAACTCATGTTTTCACTTGCTCATACGCATGTCCCGAAACATCAGGTCATTCGGTACAACCGCTATAAAACATGGAAAATATTGTAATATTTTAAAAACTTGTACTAAATATAAAATGTTTGATTGTCCTTTTGCTAGCTAGCTAGATTGTCTTTTTGCTAGCTAGTATTGTTTGAAAATATTGTCATTCGGTGAAACCAAAAGTGTCATTTGATAAAAACGAAATTTTGGTTAAACCGAATGACTTTTTTGGTGACAAATTTTATCCATATTGTAAAAAATGACAAAAGCAGTGTTAATTGATTATTAAAAACCACATAATCTCATTGTTAACACTTAATAGAACTTTAAAATGAATTATATCTCCATTATGTTTTTTTTTTTGTTTTTTTACACTTTTAAAAACCTTATTTGTCAATGACCCATATATACAAGACTGACAGTCTTTTGTCAGTTATTAGCCATAACATGAAAATAATTATCGTTGTTTGTGTGTTTTTTGCTTTTTGGACTATAAACAACTTAGTGGATTTGAGTTGGATACACCAATAAATCAGAATTTTGTTTGGTCTGAATAAAACGGTAGTGCTGACTCCTTTATAAATAGATTTTCTTTATTTATAAACTTAATTGTGATCTTCAGAGCCTTTCAGCTATAACCAAGAGGAAAGATTTGAGTGTAAATCTGGAGATGCTTATGGAAACCAACGCAGATTCCCTCAGCCAATCTTCTGGGATTATAAGGTTATACATTTCTCATCAATTATTTTCAACAAATTAGAATATATTTTTGTAACAATTCTTTTGTAATGAAGGCAATATTTTATTATGTAATAAAATAAAGTATTTATTCTGCTTATTTCCTCAGCTCAACTTGGTAGGAGTAAAAGATGACACTCCAGTTCATTTTTGTGACAAGTGTGGCCTACCCATACAGATCTATGGGCGAATGGTAAGAAAGATGTTCAAGTCCCTAAAACATTCTTTATACTGATGGAGATCTCGTTTTTGACACATTTTTTTTCTTACAGATTCCCTGTAAGCATGTTTTCTGCTATGATTGTGCAGTGCACTACGAGAAGAAATGTGAAAAGGTGTGCCCTGGGTGAGTTTCTCCTACAACAGTTTGTTTAAGTTCTTGGTGTGTTTGAGGTTCACGTGATGCTATTAAAAACACAGTGTCCATCCCTGATATATAAAGTTTGGAGGTAGTGTTCCTCTAAATGTTGCCTGTAAGGTGCAAGCAAATCAGGAGAATTTAGTATGTTCTGTTTCCTTGGTAACGTCTGTAGGCGTTAGAATAAGAGTATGTCAGCTGACTTTATGTGGTTCAGATGCACATGCTTGTCTTAAACGCCCAGTGTTGTTGTGGGGGTTATGCTACAAGAAGTACCTATTTCTATACATACAGTGGACAGATGTTCACTGTGGCAAGGAAAATGGAAAACCAGACTTATTCAGCAGAATTTCTTCATTAGTGACTGACTGTATAGTGCTGTACATTTTAATTTATATTATTAATATATCATAAATCATAATTTGTTAAAAAGAATTTTTAATTTTCAGTATTAAGTGTTAAGTGCAATTTAGCTTCGGTGCACCACTTACATCTTAGGGGCTCTTTACAAGACACGTTTTTAACTAAAAACAGAAAACTTTTTTTATGCATTTAGGCAATTCATTTACACGACAATGGTGTTTTGGGGGCCTGAAAATGCAAACTTTTGAAAAAGTGCAAGTTGTTAAAATGATACCTTTATTTACAACTACTGACCTGACATGCATAATACTGTGTTTTTAGACGTTTTCACGGATCTGTGTGAACGGGGATCATTTTGACAATGTTGTCATCTGTACACAAAAAAGCAAAGGAAAACTTTTCTATTTTTAGTACATTGTTGTTGTGTAAATGTACCTTAAGGTACTTGGCAGTCAAAGGTGTGTCTACATATCAATTATTGAATAACAGCTTTGAATGTGGCTCATCCAGTCTAGTTTACACCGTCTATTGCATAACGTAAAGCAGCTGTTTTTGTACTGATGCCAGACATCTCATTTATTTGTTGTCTAATGTTATTTTTGGTTTTGCGACCATCAGTTTACATTTTACATTTTACAAAGTACATATGAAGACTTCAGATGCAAAAGCCTCAAAGTACTATCTGAAATTTTCTTCTAAAATGAAAGTCGAGGACTTCAGAAGACGCAATCATCTGGATCAACATGCACATTCCCAAATTTCTATATATCCTAATTATTGTTAATGTAATTCATTTTTCCAGGACCTCATTGCTTCTGCCTTCAGTTAAACTGCTAACAGTGATTGTAAATTAACTGCCTAAATTATAACATTATTTGCTAACTGCATTCTTTAAATTGTAATGTTGACATGCATCCTCTGTAAAGCTGCTTTGAAACGATATGTATCGTGAAAAGTGCTATACAAATAAATGTGAATTGAATTGAATTGAATGAGCATTTTTATTTCACTTTAATGGCAATTAATAGGTCCTTTTCATTGCCATTAAACTGAAATAACTGAACATAAACATACAAGCTTGATAAAAGTGCTCATTTTAGAAGAATTTTAGATGGCACTTTTAGAGGCTTTTGCATATATATATATATATATATATATATATATATATATATATATATATATATATATATATATGGGTCATTGACGTGACGGGTCTTTTTTTTTTTGCCCAAAGATATGAATCCAATGTACGTAAGGTAGTACAACTAGATCTCTTTTATTGAATCCAAAAGGCTTTAATTATATTTTCCTACATATTAAGGTATTTTAAAAATTTTGAAGCGTCAAAAGGTCAATTCGGTTTAACCGTCCAATGGCCAATACAGCCATTTCATTTGTGATTAAAATTTCTTAATATGTAATAAATGTAAAATTTTTTATTCTGGCATGATTTTATAACATCATATATCAACATAGTGCAAAATGGTATTATTATTATTATGTGTAAAAGTTGTTGCTTTGTTATGAGAAAGAATGTCCGGAAAAATGAATATCATTGATGTCATTCGGAGTAACCAATATAAAGGGAACATTTTGACTTTTTTGGTGACAAATTTTGTCCATCTTGTAATGACAAAAGCAGTGTTAATTGGTTATAAAAAAAAACACATAATCTCATTGTTAACACTTAATAAAACTTGAAATGAATTATATCTCCATTATGTTGTTTTTTTTTTTTTTTTTTTTTTACACTTTTAAAAACCTTATTCGTCAATGACCCATATATAATATATATATGTTTTTTAATTCGCTGGATTATCAAAAACAGTCATTATTATGTGTTATGTATATAATATAGTACATTTTTAATTTCCAGGGAAGATGTCATAACATTTACCATTTCTGAGATTTTTGTACACCATGACTTTAGCATTAAATTACTTTTGGTCATAATAGTGTTTTTGACAATATCAGCATAAATATTTTTTGTGATGGCTTTTTAATAAAACAAAAATCATTGAATCAGAACATACTAAAATGCATTTCTATACTGTGTTTTATTTGGTCTGTATTAATCTTAATTGTCCATCAGTCAGTAAATCTATATACATGTGCTGACCCAATAATAATTTTTTATTTTTTTAAAAACTGCCATATTAAATCCCATAATCAGGCATCACAGTCTGACTAGGACCTGTATATAATGCCATTATTATACAGTCAAAAAGAAAATCATTATTGCTGATCTTGCAATAATAATTATGGCAATAAAGAATAAGAATTTATGTTGATATTGTCCAAAACTTTGCCTAGGGTGTTTCTAAACTTTTGGAGGGTAATGTGAATAGCAGGTCCTTTGTTTGTTCTTGATATAAATGTTCTCGGATATAAATGGAAATCTGAGTAATATTTAATGTGTATGTGCGTCCACTTCCCCTACTAAATCCTAAGTTCAGTTTGTCCCTCTACAGCTGCACAGACCCTGTCCAGCGCATCGAGCAGTGCCAGCGCGGCTCCCTCTTCATGTGCAACATTGTGCAGGGCTGCAAACGCACCTACCTCTCACAACGAGACCTTCAGGCCCACATCAACCATCGCCACATAAGGGCCAGCAAGGCCGGAAGCTCTCGTCCAGATCCGCCACAGGCCTCTGACCCACCAGACCGCTTTAGGTTGCTGCCACCTCCCCACCTATCTAAATCACACCCTCTCATTCCTTCCCCATTGCAAGGCCACGATACCTACAACCATCCACCTCCATCCTCGCCCTCCGATCTGGGGCCTTCCCAACGCAACCTCCCCCCGGAGACCTTCCGGATAGCCACGGTGTCTACACGGAAGCATAGCAACCTCATCACAGTGCCCATTCAAGATGATTCGGGGAGCTTGGGCCCCTCTCCCCGTGAGCCCCACCCACAGACACCTCCCGGCTTGCCTCCACACCATCACCCTGGGGATTACTCCAGCCAACCAGTGGTGTCCCACCCGCATCACATAATGCCACCACCACAACAACCACATTACAGACCTCCGCCACCCCCACCACCCCCTCTCAGCATTCCCATGCAGCACCCGCCGCAAGGCTCAGCCACACCTCACATGGTTTACAACCAGGCACCTCCAATGTCAACACCCCCTCCACCTGGACACATCATCAGCCAGATGCCACCCTACATGAATCACCCTCCACCAGGTCCGATTCCCCCGGTCAATGCCCCCCCTCCGCATCACTACAACCCAAACTCAATGCAACAGGACCAAGGCACTCTTAGCCCACCTTTTACCCAACCAGGTGGCATGAGCCCAGGGATGTGGCCCAATCCACGTGGACCCCATCCGCCCCGTATGCAGGGGCCACCACCACAGGGACAGATGCCAGGGCCTCATCACCACGAGCAGTCACGATATAGACCGTATTACCAGTAGCATCCTGCTTGTGTTGGCTCTATCAGACAGTTTGAGCATAGATAGTGTCATTTCCAACTGGATATGGTTGACCAAGCTGTGTGGGCTGTTTGTTTTTGGATATAATCATCCCCATTGCTGGCACATTTTGTACTAATGTCCCTCATTCAGGGTGCTTCTGTGGAATTATAAAGTGAATTAAGTGGGGAAAAAACTACGTTTTTGGTTGGAAGTATTTATGTTTAGTTTGAAACGTTTACATAATGTTGTATCCAGCAACTGCAATAAATAAAACTTGAACACATGAATTTTATTTAGATTTTTAGTTTGAATTTCATCACTTTTGGGCACAAATATTGAAGCTAGTTAAAGGGATAGTTCATCCAAAAATGAAAATAGTAATTTACTCACAGTCGTGTCATTCCAAACCTGTATGACTGACTTTCTTCTGTGGAACATGAATTAAGATCAAAGACTATAGAATAACACAAGACGTGTCACTCGTATTGTTTTGAATGGGAGAAAGTGTAACGCACAATATGGCGGAATAAGTCCCGCCTTCTAAATAAGAGCCAATCGCCGACTGGTAAAGTCATCGCGTCACTTCAGCGGCCGTTAGAATCACCGGTTTCTATAGAAACAGTCAGACACGCGCCTCCGAAGAGATGCGCATTTAGGTCTGCGCATGCACATTAGCTTGATCCAGCCTGAAAAATACAGTTTTTTTTTTTGTCATGATTTGAGCGTTTAGAAACTAGATTTATGAGCCGGTTGTTGTTAGATTTCATTGGTGATTTTAAATATGAAATTTAATCGTAAGGTTGGCGAACAGTTTTGGAGAATTTGATGTTTCCCCATTCAAAGAGATTGCATGATGCCCAGGATGCCCGAGAGGCGTTTCAAAGATGGCCGCTGAGTGAAATGACTTGTCTTAAAGGGACTTTGATTAAGATATTTGGAAGATATTTTGACAGAATTGTTGGTGAACTATCCCTTTAACAATTATAATTTGGATTTGTAAGTCAATATTTATTAAAAAATCAGCAGTATGTAAAGAAATAAATTGTTTGTGTGTGTTTAGCGAACATGCTACTAGTTACCCTGAGAGAAAATCACATTTGTGAAAAGTGTTTTTTTTTTTTTTTTTTTTATAAAGGCCAATAAAACCGTTGACAGCCAATCAATGTGGATTCTAAGGCCTTGTTTACACTAGTGCGTTTTCGTTTTAAAAAGCATACGTTTTGCTACGGTTACACCTGCCGTTTACACTACGCCGGCGCTTTCGAACCTCGAAAACAGAGACTTTCGAAGATGCTGCAGACCACTTTTTAGTTTGAAAACGCTGGGGTTGCGTTTCAGTGTAAACGGACCAAAACGGAGACTTTTGAAAACGATGGCGTGGCTGCCCACGTTCGCTCTGCGTATCCTTAACGACCGTGTGAACAATAACATGGAGACTGAACTGCAATCTTTGCTGGCTTCGTTGTCATTTTGTCCTTTTTGCCATTGTGCAGTTAAACGCAGCATTTTTTTTTTTTATTACTGCAGCTACCTACATGTGCAAGAGGCAACTGTTTACACTTGTACGTGCATGAACAGTCATGTGACGTGATTTCGGCCGTGTAGTGTAGATGGAGATTGTTTCTGAAACGCTGTGGAAACGCCAGGGTAGACCATAGACATCATATAGGTAGACGCCCTATCGAACGCTACTGCCTATTGGCACGGACGAGCCGTGTAGCCGCCATCTTGGACCGGTCGCCAGCTCCACTCAGTGTAACTTGTTTGACAGGTGCAATGAGCTGTCAGCGCATTTAATTAATCATATCTCACTGAATACCTAACTGATTTTGACGCGGGTTTTTTTATATGATGTCTATGGGGTAGACGAGGATCGTTTTCATTTTAAAACGGCGTTTTACAACAAAAACGCACTAGTGTAAACGGGGCCTAATATATTATCATTATAGTTATTATTCTTGGTGTGAATGAGCCTTAATACTTAAAGATTGTTTTTAAATGATCAAAGAATGTGTATTCGGATCTAAACCGGTTTCTTTCAACCTTGATTTGATTGGTAAAGTGCCGCCCCCTAAAGTTAGCCACACTTACAGCAAATAAATTATTCTAAACCTTTTCTCAGAATTAATTTTATTTATTCAGGCAATTTTCCCAAAATACTTTTACCTAGCTTGTCCCCAAAGTTAAGTATCAAAATCCTCTCAAAAGTAACCACAGGTGTGGACATCTTCCACTAATGATTGACAATCAGTAAGACTTCATATTCTTATTGTTTTATATTTTAAAAGATGAAACACTTTTGTGCAATGTTTTGCTTAAAGTGTGCTATCTAATATTTAATATAGCTATCTAATTCATTTTTAAGTGTGACAAATACTTTTTGTGGCTGCTGTATTCAAACCAAAAGATTACTAAATAACTTAACCCTCTACACCACAGCGTTGCCCTTAGGCAACGGAAAGTTTTCTTAAGCCCCATGTTTAGTAAATTTTTCTTTAAATGATTACAACCAATTAGAGAGGTTGAGAAAATACCAAAGAACACTCCAATAAGGTGTGGGAGTCACTATCAAGCACCATTTATAGGTGGGACGTCCTGTTCTGACACATGGTCACAGGAGCACATGGTGTGAGAAGGCAAGATTATTTGCTTTAGTAACCTTATTTAAAATGACATGAACTGTACATAAAAATATGTGTGTGTGTGTGTGTGTGTGTGTATGAAGGTGTAGAGAAGCCTTTTGTCAAGTCTTATGAAGTTTTTATTTTATTTTGCATGTTTTTCTTTTTGTTGCCTCAGGGTAATGTGCGATAAGGGGTACTTTTAGAGGATGTTTTGGACAATACCTCACATTGGCCATAATGTGTTATAAGAAGGGAAGATGCAGGGTTCCTGGGTGTGCAGGAACACCCAAAGTGATTGGGAAAAATTGTAACATACACCTATTTCACAGCAGAGAAGAACTGCTTTTTGAAGTTTCGTACGGAGTGAAATCTTATATATTACATGTGGTACATTATATGACATGACACACTACATGATACAAACCAATGCATGTATCAGATTCAATATATCAATGTCTTTGAAGTGTTTTTCCCTTTTTGCTTAATGATTTCTTGACTTTTTTTTATTTTTTTAAATTGATTTTGATGATAAATTTCTCTGTGATTCTGTACCATTGTTGCACAACGTTGCCCTGAGGCAACGAAAAAATATTTTGGGGTGGGGGGGGGTCAAATTTTTTTTTTATCAATAATAAAATGTTCCCAAATGAACCAAAAAATTATGTGGAATTATTATTATTATTATTTTTTTTCCATTTGCCATCAACATATGTGCAGTAGAGGGTTAAGTATCCACAAGGGGGCGTACTCAACCAAGATCTGCCCTAGATCACTACTATCATACGAAACTATTTATCTTCTTTGGATACAAGTTAATTCCATTTCATGCATTCTTTTATTGTGGAATGAGAAAGAAGAGCGGAACATAAAAATCCATTTCCTCGGGACAGACAAAAGGTATTCAGCACTTTTTCTTTTTTCAAGAAATCAGATCGTTTAATTGAATGATAGCTACATATATTTTGGCTAAGATGTTTTATTTATATAATAATGTACGGTGAAAAATATTATGTAAGGGCAACAGCTAAAAGTGTTTAAATGAGTATGGACATTTTGAGAACAACTCAAGTGTGTGTATATACAGGGCCAGTCAAACGTTTGGAAACATTACTATTTTTAATGTTTTTGAAAGAAGTATCTTATGCTCATCAAGGCTGCATTTATATTGTGAAATATTATTACAATTTAAAATAATGGTTTTCTGTTTTAATATACTTTTAAAATATTGTTTATTTCTGTGATACAAAGCTGAATTTCCAGCATCATTACTCCAGTCTTAAAGGGTTAGTTCACCCAAAAATAATGTCATTTATTACTCACCCTCATGTTGTTCTACACCCATAAGACCTTCGTTCATCTTCGGAACACAAATTAAGATATTTTTGATAAAATCTGATGGCTCTGTGAGGCCTCTATAATGCCATTGTAACTCTCAAGATCCATAAAGGTACTAAAAACATATATATAAAACAGTTCATGTGAGTTCAGTGGGTCTACATCAATATTATAAAGCGACGATAATACTTTTTGTGCGCCAAAAAACTCCAAAATAACGACTCCGAAATCGATTTGATTCGCAAAGCTCCGAAGCAGTGTTTTGAAATCATCCCATCACTATATTGTTGAAAAGTCGTTATTTTGTTTAGTTTTTTGGCGCACAAAAAGTATTCTCGTCGCTTTATAATATTAATATTGAACCACTGTACTCACATGAACTGTTTTAAATATGTTTTTAGTACCTTTATGGATCTTGAGAGAGGAAATGTCATTGCTGTCTATAGAGGCCTCACTGAGTCATTGGATTTAATCAAAAATATCTTAATTTGTGTACCCGAAGACTAACGAAGGTCTTACGGGTGTGGAACGACATGAGGGTAAGTAATTAATGACAGAATTTTCATTTTTGGGTAAACTAACCCTTTAAGTGTCACATGATCCTTCACAAATAATTATAATATGCTGATTTATTATCAATGTTGGAAACAAAAATAAAAATAGTAATGTTTCCAAACTTTTGACATGTAGTGTATATTTAAAAAAAATTAATTCAATAAAATTCAATATTAACAATAATTATATATAGCCTAATTAAATTAAATCATTATAATGCATTTTTTTTATATTTTGGAACACACAAAAAAATGTACATAAAATATCTAATTTTCTATTTATTTATTTTTTAAATCTTTTTTTAACTTTATCCTTGTGTTTTAACAGGAAAAGATTACAACATGAAAATTGGATTGATTAAATGTTTAATGGTTTAAAACTTTGTTCTTTGATAGCCAAGAATGTAAGCTATTCGGTTGAGCTCATTGGATATTTCAAAATCACAATGCATGAGTAAGTCCATGCAAGTTGTGGGAGGGGAGGGAGAAGAGCCATCTTACTCATTACAACTTATCAGTGCAGCTCTCTGGTCCCTGCTGCTCTGCACACAGAAACATGCCTTGACCCAATGTGCACTTTCACGTTAGCCTACAGGAATGGTTGGAATTTTGCAAACTGCAGACGTTCTGGGTCGTTTGGACTAATTTTCCCAATGAGATGCGCGTGAGCCATGGAATTACCAGTGATATGGATGTGCTTTGGATTACTTATTCATCTCCCACCGTTTGGATGCTTGGATTTACATCTATCGGAAGCCCTCCAGCCAGGTGCAACACTGGCAAATGTATCAATCGGACCAGACTGGACGTACATAATCGACAGAAGTCTCACAGATAAGTCTTTACGGCACTTTCTAAAGATCAGGAAAAGTGATGGGCTGGTATCACTCGCGCGCAAACTTCAGTGCACTCATTTACCGAGAAATCCGGTGCCATTGTATTTGCGGATTAAATCGCTGCTTTCTGAAAACTTCATACTGCTTCATTTCAATACATTCGTTCATGGGCAGAACTGCTTCAACAAATACAAAAGAAAAAATCTTAACCCAGATGCCTATATGTATCTCCTGACTGGGTATGAGACATGTTTTTCTTTGGACACCTTACCCATAAACATTTACGAACATTTACCTGTATCCATGCGGAATTCCCAAATGTTTCGTGGTAGGTGCGTGGAGAAAGACCAGCGGCGTGTTATTTCCCTCACGAGCGCGAGCCTCTGTTTACCTCATACGCAGCGATATGAAGCGAATTTGCTTTGTTTAATGCCTAACGCACTGAATGGCTCTTTATTTGTCGATGTTAAGTTACATTTAAGCAGAAAAAGCAGCACTGGAGGTGAATTAGACCCGTGGGCTAAACGTCAAAAAAGAAACGTGAACTCTGCTCCTCAGTTTCAGCTGCCAAACTACCATGTATCAGTGCCCGAAAACGAGCCCTCGGGAACGCGCGTCATTACCCTCAAAGCCTTCGACGCCGATGACGGAGACGCTGGTGTTGTTGAATATGATATTGAAGCTTTTTTTGACAGCAGATCTAACAATTTATTTCAGATAAACCCTGAGACGGGCGGTATAACTACTCTACAACCTTTAGACAGGGAAGTTAAAGACACTCATGTGTTCAAAGTTACTGCTACTGATAGGGGAACCCCTAAAAGATCAGCAGTCGCGTACCTCACTATCACAGTCAGCGATACTAATGACCACTCGCCAGTTTTTGAACAGAATGAGTATAGGGTTAGTATTAGAGAAAATGTTGAAATAGGTTTTGAAGTTATGACTATTAGGGCTACAGATGGAGACGCCCCTTCCAATGCCAATATGATTTATAAGATTGTGAATAATGATGAGGTGAACACTTGCTTTGAAATCGATCCAAGGAATGGGTTGGTCAAAACCAGAGTCAGACCAGACAGAGAAGTCAAATCTCAGTACAAGATTATTGTTGAAGCCAACGACCAGGGCAGAGAGCCCGGTCCACGTACCGCCACAGCCACAGTGCACATCTTCATAGAGGATGAGAATGATAACTACCCTCAGTTTAGTGAGAAGAGATATATAGTTCAAGTTTCTGAGAACATAGCCGTGAATTCACAAGTAGCTGTGGTGAAGGCTACAGATAAAGATGCCGGGAATAATGCGAAAGTGCATTACAGCATCATAAATGGGAATATAAAGGGCCAGTTTTACATACACTCCCCTACAGGTGTCATTGATGTTATCAGTCCTCTAGATTATGAGACGATAAGAGAGTACACACTGCGAGTGAAAGCACAAGATGGAGGGCGACCACCTCTTATCAATGGCACAGGTATGGTTGTAATCCAAGTGGTGGATGTTAACGATAATGCCCCTATGTTTGTCAGCACACCCTTTCAAGCCTCAGTGTTAGAAAATGTTCCTGTAGGTTTCTCAGTGATGCACATTCAAGCTATCGATGCTGATTCAGGTGACAATGCTCATTTGGAGTACAAGCTGACTGACACATCACCTGGTTTTCCTTTCATTATCAATAACAGCACTGGATGGATTACGGTTAGTGCTGATCTGGACAGGGAGACTACAGAGTTTTACAGTTTTGGTGTTGAGGCCAGAGACTGCGGGGTTCCTACAATGTCATCTTCAGCTAGTGTAAGTGTCACTATACTAGATGTAAATGACAATGTCCCCACCTTCACGCAGCACTTGTATAACCTAAAGGTCAATGAGGATGCAGCTGTGGGCACCAGTGTGCTTAGCGTCACAGCTGTAGACAGGGATGTAAACAGCGTGGTAACGTACCAAATATCTAGTGGGAACACACGGAACAGGTTCGCCATCACCAGCCAGAGTGGAGGAGGACTTATTACTTTAGCACTACCCCTGGACTACAAGCAAGAAAGGCAGTATCTCCTAACAATCACCGCCTCAGATGGAACGCGCCATGACACAGCTCAAGTCTTCATTAATGTGACTGATGCCAACACCCATCGACCAGTATTTCAAAGTGCTAACTACCAAGTCTTAGTAAGCGAGGACCGGCCTATAGGCTCAACAGTTGTGGTCATCAGTGCCACCGATGAGGACACTGGTGAAAACGCCCGTATTACTTATGTAATGGAGGACAATGTGCCACAGTTCAAGATTGATCCTGACACCGGTGCCATCACGACTCAGATTGAGATTGACTACGAAGATCAGGCCTCCTACACGCTCGCCATCATTGCCCGAGACAACGGCATTCCCCAGAAATCAGACACCACCTACGTAGAGATTATCATTCTTGATGCCAATGACAATGCACCCCAGTTTCTCCGGGACATTTACCAGGGGACAGTGTTCGAGGATGCACCGGTATACACTAGTGTACTCCAGGTATCTGCTTCAGACAGAGACTCTGGATCTAACGGTCGACTGAGCTACACCTTCCAAGGAGGGGATGATGGCGAGGGGGACTTTTTTATTGAGCCTTACTCTGGGATCATCAGAACGGCCCGCAAGCTTGACAGGGAAAACGTTGCAGTGTATAACCTCAAGGCGTTTGCAGTGGACAAAGGAGTGCCCCCTCTCAAAGCAACCGTAGACATTCATGTGTCCGTGTTGGACATAAATGACAATGCCCCTGTGTTTGAGAAGGATGAGTTGTTTATATACGTAGAGGAAAACAGTTCCGTAGGGTCCACTCTAGCCCGTGTAATTGCCACAGATCCAGATGAAGGTACCAATGCCCAGATTCTCTATCAGATTGTTGAGGGCAATATTCCTGAGGTCTTCCAGCTTGACATCTTCAGCGGAGATCTAATTGCCCTTACTGACCTAGACTACGAGACCAAGATGGAGTACGTAATAGTGGTCCAGGCCACTTCCGCACCACTTGTCAGTCGGGCCACTGTACATGTCGTCCTAGTAGATGTCAATGACAATGACCCTGTTCTTCAGGATTTTGAGATTATTTTTAACAACTACATTACAAATAAGTCCAGCAGCTTTCCCACAGGAGTTATTGGGAAGGTGCCTGCTCGTGATCCAGATGTGTCTGACAAGCTCCTCTACACATTTGTTGAGGGAAATGAACTCAGCCTGCTGATTCTCAATCAAGACACTGGGGAGTTAAAGCTGAGCAAGGACTTGGATAACAACAGGCCTCTTGAAGCCACAATGAGGGTAACGGTTTCAGGTGAGACTCACTATACATGATACCACATTATTTGGGCACCATTTTTGTTTTGAAAAGTTAAAAGCATCGTGTGACGAAGTATTGTGTGCAGTGGTTTGAGTGACTTTCAATATCTGCTTTGCAAATTGCCTTGTCATAGTAGAAGTGGATTTGTGCAAGCTTTATTCTTTTCACGCCAAGTTAATTGGTTTTCTTTGTGATAGTGATCTGCCTCCTTGTGTGCTCTTCTCTTCTGGTGGGTTCTCAGTCCCTGAATATCCTAATTGTTTATACAGCCTTACTGTGTCTCTGCTTATGCTCAACAATATTTGTTGCCATTCCCTATAGTAATATATTTTATTATTTGCAGCAATTCTGAAATGGCCATCCATTTATACATTTCTTGTTTGCAATATATTATTCAGTGAATATGTTTAAACCTCAGAGTCAAAAAAGGTACATGCAACATTACCTCATAATCACATTTTAATCACATTTTATTTCTCCCAATTTGCCTTATATCTACCACAATTGCAACTTTATAATTCATAATGTGACTTCAAATATTATAATTTAACTTTATTTCTTATTTTATTTAAATATTTGCATGGTCATGCTGCATATCACATTAAGGACTCACTTATCTCTCTTTTTTAAAACTGTCGTACCTCGGCTTATGCCACACTTGCACTCTTTCAAAGTCTCTTCTACTCGGTACAGCAACTGTGGTTTGCTAATGAGATGTAATTGTTTCTAAATTGTAATCTCCAACAATTTTCAAATTAACTGTTGTTGATCTTCCCTCACATTCCTCAGATCCATCCTAGAACATATTCCCACCAACAACTATCATGCACTAACATGAATAAAAGTTAGTGAAACCTTCTCCCTTAGAATCTTGTAGAAATCAAATGTCATTCTTACCTGTCAGGTTTGTTCGTTTCATGTACATTTTCCCAGCAGCCAAAGCTTACAGAATGTCCTGCCTATT
The DNA here is from genome assembly GCF_018812025.1 of Megalobrama amblycephala. NCBI lineage: Eukaryota > Metazoa > Chordata > Actinopteri > Cypriniformes > Xenocyprididae > Megalobrama > Megalobrama amblycephala. The sequence goes on from NC_063058.1 coordinate 20,170,188, forward strand.
AGACAGTGACTGATTATGTGTCAAAGGAAGTTTTGATTTGACTTATGATTTTAAGTCTTTATTCACATTCTGCATCCTCAGGCTATAACATGCCTCAAGATTCATTTAAGAAAAATGAAACAAAACAAAAAATCTAAAATAACTGAAATCCATCCATAAGCTTGCATGTCCCAACAAGATATCACGTGATTTCAGGATTAGAACTGATGTCCATGGAGTGAACGCTTTTCTTAGATTCTCAGTGATAAAACTTGTTTGTCTCTTATAAGATGTCACATTTGACAAGAAAATGTTGGGGGATTAATTGAAGAGCCTTTAAAACTCCTATGTAGGCTGTGTACAACTAGAGTTTGTTTTGTGTTGTTTTGATTACTTCTGTTTAATAAAGAGGATCAGGATCAGCCAGTTAGTAGAGATGCCCCTTTAACATGTAGTTCCAGTGACACACTGCCACTTAATTTGATTCTGAGAAATGCCATGTGCCGCTGCTTAGTGGGCAGACAAATAACTTCCTAGTACACAATGACAGTGGAGGGAGAACACAAACATTACTCAAAGCTGCTTATGATGAATAAAATCCTGCATTTGTTCATACATTTTATGCATTACAGATATTTTATTAGATATAAATTCTTTTTTCAAACAAGTATCACATTGATTGCAATTCCATTTAGTACAGAATATGAGGCAATATGTTTTAACTGGCAAGACATTTTCCTTCCACAAAATCTGTCCATTTTTAAAATTTGGTTTAACTAAGAATAAATTGACACTTTATTAAATGTCCAAAAGAGAGAGAGGGAGAGAGAAATAAATCGAAAGCATCATCATGTTAATCTCTGATTTTCCTTATACTTAGTATCCACAAAGCTTTTAAATCAGTCAATCATTACCATTCAAGCCTTTTCTATAATGCTGGAAAATGAATGTTTTTTATTTGTTTGTTTTTTTGAGTGAGAGAGAGAGAAATGTGTTGGATACACACAATGTGAAATCTAAGGTTATCATTTTATTCCCAGAAATTGTTCACTACGTTAATATGAAAGCAGTTTTTAAAGCAAGTACACTGTAAAGTGTTTAACATCTTAAGAATGTAATGTATATGAATCATTGCAGCATCTGCATTCATGTAGACTCAGTTATTCTTCTCTTTCCCAGCATAACGCCTCATCTCTTGTGTTAGTTATTTTGCATCATTTTACATTCAGTCAGTCAATAAACTTGACTCAACCCCATCAGTGCATTCCATTCATAACCGTGCCTCAAGATAACTTCATAAGCCTTATCTAGAGGGCTTTTGGATTTTGAGTGATAATTCTATATCTAATTCGAGTGAGTGAGCTGCCAGGAAAGGACCATCTGTGGTTAATTCTACAGCCAACTTTTGATCTACAGTTTTATTTTAAAGGTAGGGCACTTCTCATAATCTTTGATCTTTTCATCTTTATCTTTTGAAGCTTTGATGTATGATTTCATCCATCTCCTTTTCGTCTAAGTGAAATCTCATGCAGCGGCTGATGCAAAGCGTGTGGTGCACACATTTCTTCTGTTAATGGCAGTGCATATGTCTTTATCCTTATTTCGCACATTCTAAATCATCTTATGTATGGAATCTTTATCTCATATCAGCGTTTCGAAGCATCTAAACCATGCAGGGAATTTGTGAACCTTTCAGAGAAAAGCAGGGATCAAGCTGTTGGTCAGGTCACTATTAGTGCTGACATAGACCAGCGTGAATTTCCTTTCAGGTCCAGGCTGGTTTATGTAGGTTATTGCTGGTCTTGGTGGTGCACCAAAACATGCTGCTCAACCAGCTTCACTAGACCAGAAAGACCAAGAAAGTCTTGGATAAATAACTGAATACGAGGCCATATATTTCTAAACAACTGAGAAGAAATTTTCCTTCCACAATTCCAAATAGGGCATTTGTTAATTCCCAAAAAAAATATTTGGGTTGATTTGGAAGGAATTAATAGCTTTACCACACCTGAAAGTCCAAGAAAGTCTTGCTGGTTAAGCCATTTAAGAAGCCTGGTTGGGACCAACTTCCAAAACACAACATATGCTGATCTTTTCAACCAGGTAACTTGTGCTAAGCAAGCTGATCTCCTTCCAAATCTTCTGGTAATGGGACTAAGCATCCCATTGGGTTCCCTCATGGACGTCCTCTAAAGGAAGTCTGGGAAAAAGAGTTTTGAAAAGCTCTGGCTCGCTGTTGTTGTTGCCATGGAGAATGGGGGAGCATTGTGGAGCTCTTAAGCGTTTTGCGCCAAGCTGGGGGTTGAAGCACGGGCCCCTTTTGTGAAGTGGGGTGAGAAGGAGGGTAGGGGGTGAAATGTGGGGGGCTTCTTAAATTCGAGGAGGAGGGTGGCATTGTCCACATGCAGATTTCTGTCAGTGAAGACAAAGCTGTTTGTGTGTTGAGACCTTAAAGGAAGGACACAGCTGAAAGAAGAGAGAGTTTTTTGCACTCACTTGGTGTCTGTCTGGTGAAAGAGCAGAGATCAGACATGGATCAGAACAGCAAATGAACAAAACTTGTCAGTCAGGCACAGTATGTTGTGACTGGTGTACCTGCGTGACAGTAAAACAGTATTCCGGATCACATCACTTGCATAAAGTAGATTTTTTTATATCAAAAGACAATGCGTGGTAATGATTGCAGAGTTTGTGTTACTCATAAATAGAGCTTAGGAGTACTGTTCTTCAAGAGCTGTTCTTAATTTCAAGGCACAAGCTGTTGCCATTGGACACCAAAGACTATTTGACAAAGAGTCAAGGAATGGTGTATGGTGGTTTTTCATTGGACTGCATGAGTACAAAGGGCAAACTGGGCATTATCTTCTCTAACGCTAAGGCTTTGCTACTGAATTCCTTCCTTAACAATGAAATGAAATGATGATGTAATCGAGGCAAATTCTTTGTTTAATATTGATAATTTTATACAACTATTACAAGTTTTAAAGCTGCTGACACAAAAATTCAATGTCTGTCATCATTTGCTCACCCTCATATTCCAAAACCCAAAAAAAAAAAAAAAAAAAATGTTGCTGACTGAAATTAAGTACAATCAGCTTGGATGTTTAAGTCATTTCAACTTAAATTACAATAAACTGACTTTAAAAAAAATGAGTTGAATCTTGCATAACTTATTTAAAAAAACTTTTTTTGATGAGTAAAAGCAATGTAAAAACATATGATATCATAACTTATTGATCATATAATTTTTTATAGTGATGACCTTTTTTCTTTTTTTTCTTTTTTCTTTTTTATGGAGTAAAAAAGGAGAAGTTCAGCAGAATGTAGAAGTTGCACTTTTACATACAATGAAAGCATACACTGACCAGGATCTGGTTCTGTTATAAAAAGAAATTAATACTTTTATTCAGCAAGGATATGTTAAAATAATCAAAAGTGACAGTTAAGACTTTATCAATATTACAGAAGATTTCTATTTTAAATAAATGCTGTTCTTTTGAACTTTTTGTTTATCAAAGAATCCTGCAAAAAAAAAAAAAAATGTATTATGGTTGCCACAAAAATATTAAGCAATGCAACTGTTTTCAATATTGATAATAACAAGAAATGTTTCCAGAGCACCATATGAGCATATTAGATTGCTTTTTGAAGGATCATGTAACACATATCTTGTAAAATATATTAAAATAGTAAACAGTTATGTATATTGTAAATAGTATTTCACAGTATTACTGTTTTAACTGCCTTTTTGCAAGAGACTTCTTTTAGAAATAAAAAACTTCTTACCATCCCCAAACTGGTAGTTTTGACAAGTCATACGATAGCTATTCTTCACTGAAAATTATGCCCCCTGCTATAGATTTAAATTCTCTTACTGCTTTGAAATATTCAATTTCGGCATTTTACATTACCTGTACGAAAAACGTAAGAACCAGTTGCACTATAATATTTTGGTCTGTTTATCACACAAAGCGTACAACTTCAGAAGACTTGCCATTTTATGCACAGAAGAATGAAAATGGGTTTGGAAAGACATGAAAGTATAAGTAAATGATGGCAACTTTTACTATTCCTCGAAGTTTTGTTTTAAGTCAAACTCAAGCAATCCTGTTTTTGGAAAGGCTTTTTATGAGCTCAACTAATGCAAAGTAATCAAGGCGGAAGCTTCCAGGTTTGCAATATTTGGTGGCATCTGCATTTTACTGCATTTTTAAATAAAGGCTTTTAAAGCCTATAAGGTATTAATATTTTATATAAGTGCTTCAGTCCTCAAAGACCTCTAATAGATACTAAGGCATAACCAAGTAGAAGCACCTTCATGTGTCTCTTGGCCTTGGGCAACATTAACAGTTCTACCCATAAAATCCACACCTTGCAGGGTTCCACTTCAGTGTGCTCCCCTCTGTTTTATGTATGTGCTTGGAGGGATCAAAGCAGACCTGCCACCGATGATGTTAACAAGAATCACAACAGATTCATGAGGGAGGCCGGCCGAGGTGTGGTCTCCATTATCAAGCACTTAGACCATGCACTCTCAGAAAGAAGCTTTGTTCATTAACTTCTCAAAGTGCAACTTACCACATTCCACACAAGCCATGCCAGTGCAAAAGCTTTTAATAGGCCTTAAGAAGGAATGTAGGGTTTGAATGGAGAATAGGTTGTTGAACAAGCAAGAAACAAACAAAACATGTTAATGTGGCATGTTGTCATCGATTAAAAAAAATTCTCTGTAAAAACAAACAAATATTTAGTCTACATGATGAATGTATATGAATACCCATGAATATACCCATGGGACCATATCAGTTATCAAATATTTTTAATATATATATTTTAATTTGTTGTTATCAGTTGATATTGGATATTTAATTGTGCAATAGAATTTCCCCTATTTTTACATTTCATATTTGACATAATGACTTAGTATGTCTTACTTTTGACTTTTTATGTGATAATTTTGACTTATTGTGTCATAATTTTGGCTTTTTATATCATAATCATAACTTGGTATGTTATAATTTCAACTTTTATCTCAATTATGATTTATCTCATAATTTCTAAAACAAGTTTTGACTGTCATCATTTCAACTTTTTGTCATAATTATTTCAATTTATACTTTTCATCATTACTTTTTAATTTTCTTATCTTAATTTTGACATTTTATGTTATAATTCTGACTTGGAATGTCATAATTCTTTTAATTATGACTAAAAATCTCATAGCCTTGTCTTTTTATCTCATAATTATGATTTACCAAAGCAGGATTTTTTTTCTTATGTGGCGGAAATTGACTTCCGTATTTGAAGTCCTCTCAAAAACTTGAATTTTCAAAAGGGGACACAGCCCTGCCCTCATTGGCTTGTGCAATCAGTTGCCCCTCTCTCAGCTGTGCCTTTTGTGCGACGGGCACCAGTTGGCTCGGCTTCGCAAATATTTAGGTCAGCCATCAGCCATGATGTTGCTGTGGCCACTGCCGGTGAAGCAGGACATGTGTCTTGGCGTTGGCTAACTGATGCTTTGGCAGGAGTTTTTGTCAGTCCCTGCTACTGTTGCACCAGCCAACTGCCAATCAGCTGTCCAATTGAATGTTCCCACATGCTTTTTGAGAAGCGTTGTAGGACAGATAACTGAAAAGAGACAATTAAGTCTGATTTGTTTGTATTCTTACCCCATGATGCTCCATATTTAAAGCATTAGATCATCCAGATATGACAATTCTGTCATTATTTACTCAACCTCATGCCAATCAAAACCCATATGGCTTTCTTTCTTCCATTTAACAAAATGTTCACATTGGTCTTTTCCATATAGTCAACCATAAAATTAGTCCATATGACTTTAAGTCTTCTGAGTTGTTATTTGCTGAAAAACTTTCCTTCCACTGCAGCTCAAATCTCATTCACATTCATATTCAGATGTGCATCAATACAATTTATTGTATATATGCATTAGCTTTGGTGCGAGTAATCATTGCTTTGATGATTTTGTCATTGTGCTCTTACGAAAAGTTGCGATAATGGCGAAGTCATTACAAAAATGCATCACCCAAACCTAAACATAACCATGATTGTAATAATAAAAACAGTTGTACTTTTTGTATGTGCCAAGTTTCATGATATCGCAAGATCTTGCCATCTCATGCAAATTATTATGAGCTTATGAGCTGTTCACATTGAAATAGGTCTTTAGACTCAAATTTCTGATTCACGCCATCCACTTAGTAGTTGGTAACCAGTAAACCGAGGTTGACATTAGCTGTAGGACAGTTTAACATTTAGGTGATAACCTCTAAACTTCCCACTGTGATCATTTGCAGGTCAGCTCCTGCGAGTCAATGTCTTTAGAGTGTGTATTTAAACTGCACTGAAGTACTATCTTTGCACAGGCTGTTTGGCCTTTTCCCTCGGAAAACACAGTGCCGAAAAGCTGCTCCGTGTATTTGTCTTCGTTCTCAGATTGTTCGAAAAGAAAACTGAACAAGACACTTGCTCTTTACAGAGGCTGTAAACACTGTCACAGCTCAGTGGTCTTGCAAAGAAGTTTGTTGCCAAGTGAAACTGTGAACATTTCAGTGTAGTTTACTTTGCTTGTGTCATAATCTCCTCAGTCAGTTTTGAGGGATTCGTTGAAGCTGGACTTCCTCTGGCATGGTGCTATCTAAGCAGTTATTCCATTTAAACGAATGATCGTACATACAGTACAATGTTTCACTTTGATTTCAGAGTTCTACAAACTCTGGAATCAGTTGGTATAGTTTCTGCTCTGGACCACCCACACTTGTATATGATATTCATATTAACACAGTGATTCTTATTTGATTGTATAGACAGATTTTAGAGACTTATCATTCTTTTGTACAAGATTTTTCCTGGAGAGGATCCAAGATCAGACCTGTAGGCCTATTTAGTTAGTATGTGTGGGACATCTTTGAGAACGATCTGTTTGTTGAACACTTTTTCTGGTAGGAATAACTAGGTTTTGCATATTTCATGACAAGCAGGTATAAGGTGTAATTTTCATGACTTTTGTATGATATACATTGAACTACTAGATAAATTAACTACGTTAAAGTCTAACTACGTTGCAAATTTAAAGTGCTTGGATCAGTTTTCTTCAGTACTTTGATCTAACGTAAAGTGTCTCTGTAATATTTTATTATATGCCAGAGTGTGTGTTATGTGTGGCAATTACTGGTAAGAGAGTCAACAGAGAAGGAGAGAGAGAGAGACTTAATGCATTTCAGAGTGGCTGCAATATACAAAGTTGGGTTTTTATTGCACACCTCATTAAAGAAAAGACAAAAAAACAGGAAACCACTTAGCATGTACATTACTGCCACCGCCTTCAAATAAGGATCAGATTTCTGGCATGATTTAGCAAGTTTACTAAGCATATTTAAAAGAAACTTAGTTTAGTAGTTTATGGGATTATTGAGTATTATGAACACAATGGAGCAGGATGTGACCTGTTAAAAGCCGTTCCCCTCTCAGAAACTTGTGGGAAAATTGCGGTTAGTATGTGATAAATTTGTGATTTGCCAAGCTTGCCAGAACACTACATAATTAATCATGTATAAAGATAGGAGGAAATTATTTTTAGGCTGTCAATTGCTTACACAATTTAATTTAATTAATTACATTAATCAAAATAATAAATGTCAAAATATTTTCTACAGTAAAAAGACAACTGTCTGGCATCTGTCTCTGTCACGGGTGCACAAGAACAAGATGTAAAAGATCCAAGTGCAGCATAAGTATTTATTGGGGAGTCCAGAAACGAAAATCCAAGGCAGGCAAGAGGTCAAAATCCAGGTAATCAGTCCACAAAACAACAAGCCAGAGATATAAAACAGTGCACGTAACAAATACAACAAACCACAACCAAGGACAGACACAACTGAGTATAAATAGACAGACACTAATGATGAAACACAAAACAGCTGAGTGCAATGAGTGTAATAATGAGTCCAGGGGTGAAAACAAGAGTCCAAGATGGAGTGCCCTCTAGTGGCTGATGGGCACTCTCACAGGTGATCGTGACATTACCCCCCCTCAAAGGAGCGGCTACCAGACGCTCCACCAAAAAACAAACAAAAACACAAAAAACTCAGGAGGGAGGTGGACAGGAGGAGGATCAGGGGGAGGGATGGTGGGCCAGATCCAGGGTGCCCAACAGATAGCCAGGGCGGTGCTGGAGGAACTGACCAGGCTGGTTCCAGTGGTTCTGGAGTCCTGGCTGATTGCCAGGGTGGCGCTGGAGGAACTGACCAGGCTGGTTCCAGCGGGTCTGGAATCCTGGCTGATTGCCAGGGTGGTGCCGGAGGAACTGACCAGGCTGGTTCCAACGGTTCAGACGGCCTGGGCAGTGGCGGCAGGGCAGAAAGCCTGGGCGGCGGCGGCGGCAGGGCAGAAGGCTTGGATGATGGCGGCAGGACAGAAGATCCGGGCGGTGGCGACAGGGCTGGCCAAGGGTGCTTCGTGGCCGTATCAGGGAGAACGAGCAGCTCGGTGACGGCCTCCGTGGCCGTATCAGGGAGAGCGGACAGCTCGGTGACGGCCTCCGTGGTCGTATCAGGGAGAGCGGAGGACTCAGGGACGGCAGCGGGCTCAGACTGGAACTGCTCTGGGATGGCAACGTGTTCGGACTGGAGCTGCTCAGGGACGGCAACGTGTTCAGGCTGGAGCTGCTCTGGGACGGCCGCGTGCTCAGGCTGGGGCTGCTCTGGGACGGCAGCGTGCTCCGGCTGGGGCTGCTCTGGGACGGCAGCGTGCTCAGCGGCTGCTCTGGGGCTGCTCTGGGACGGCAGCGTGCTCCGGCTGCTCTGGCGACGCCGGCAGGGCAAGGCGCTTCGTTGGCGCCGGCAGGGCAAGGCGCTTCGTTGGCGCCGGCAGGGCACGCCCCAAGGCGCTTCGTTGGCGCCGGCAGGGCAAGGCGCTTCGTTGGCGCCGGCAGGGCAAGGCGCTTCGTTGGCGCCGGCAGGGCAAGGCGCTTCGTTGGCGCCGGCAGGGCAAGGCGCTTCGTTGGCGCCGGCAGGGCAAGGCGCTTCGTTGGCGCCGGCAGGGCAAGGCGCTTCGTTGGCGCCGGCAGGGCAAGGCGCTTCGTTGGCGCCGGCAGGGCAAGGCGCTTCGTTGGCGCCGGCAGGGCAAGGCGCTTCGTTGGCGCCGGCAGGGCAAGGCGCTTGGAGAACCCACAGACAACCTCAGAAGGCGCTTGTCGGTGGCTCATTCCCTCCTTCTCCTCTCGGATCTTATGAGGGTGAGGCGGTGGCTCACCCAACAAGGATTCACTGGCTGGAGCGGACTCACTGGCTGGAGCGGGCTCTGTAGTGGACTCACTGGCTGGAGCGGACTGGCTGGAGCGGACTCACTGGCTGGAGTCGTGTAAGTATAGTATTTATTTGGATGTTTACATTTGATTCTGTATGAGTTTGATAGTGCTCACGTGGCTAAAGCTAACATTACACACTGGCTGGAGCGGACTCACTGGAGAGATTTATAAAGAATAAAGGCTTGTAGTTTATGGCTGGAATTAGCGGGCTACAGACTGCAAGGGTTTAAAAAATGAGCGGGCTCTGTAGCGGACTCACTGGCTGGAGCGGGCTCTGTACTCACTGGCTGGAGCGGGCTCTGTAGCGGACTCACTGGCTGGAGCGGGCTTGTCGGACTCACTGGCTGAGCGGGCTCTGTATACAGTAGCGGAGGCTGGAGCGGGCTCACTGGCTGGAGCGGACTCACTGGCTCACTGGCTGGAGCGGACTCACTGGCTGGAGCGGGCTCTGTAACTGGCTGGAGCGGGCTCTGTAGCGGACTCACTGGCTGGAGCGGACTTTAGCGGACACTGGCTGGAGCGGGCTACATTAGCAACATGCTAACGAAACATGGACTTAGAAAGACAATTTACAAACATCACTAAAAATATCATGATATCATGGATCATGTCAGTTATTATTGCTCCATCTGCCATTTTTCGCTATTGTCCTTGCTTGCTTACCTAGTCTGATGATTCAGCTGTGCCATCCAGACGTTAATACTGGCTGCCCTTGTCTAATGCCTTGAACATGAGCTGGCATATGCAAATATTGGGGGCGTACATATTAATGATCCCGACTGTTATGTAACAGTCAGTGTTATGTTGAGATTCGCCTGTTCTTCGGAGGTCTTTTAAACATAATGAGATTTATATAAGAAGGAGGAAACAATACAGTTTGAGACTCACTGTATGTCATTTCCATGTACTGAACTCTTGTTATTCAACTATGCCGAGGTAAATTCAATTTTTGAATCTAGGGCACCTTTAAAAATGATTTTATCTCCTCAGTTATAATATATAATGGGAATAAAATTGTTTAAATGACACACCAGTGAGAGTAGGGACATATAGTACTTTGATTGCAATAGCTGTGACTTGTTCAAACGGTGTGTGTGCATGTGAAGTATGAATTAATATAATTTAATGTGTATGCGTGGCATTTTTGTGTGCATGTGCAAATGCGTGTGCGTGCAGAGAGAGAAAATCTTTGTTGTGTCTGCAACTGCGTGTCTGGCTTATAGCTGACAGTATGTGAAAGGACAGTGTAACAGAGTGGAAACATGTCCTCATTGTCCTGCAATTATAGCTCTCTCCATTCACATGACATAGGGGCCCTTTACAGTAGGAGCCCGCAATTGGTACAAGAGAATACACTGGACCAAGAACAATGCCTGTCAAACAAAAGAACAGAGCAAAGGTGACACAGAGGCCAGATTTACAACACTAGACACTTTTGCTCTTATTTGGTAATGATAAAGTGGGGATGAATGAGAAGGAATGTGGATTTTTTTTTTTTTTTTTTGGCTGGCCCAGTTGGGCGAGTAGTTCAGTTTTTTTATTTGCATTTTCAGTGGTCCCATCTCACACACACACACACACACACACACACACACACACACACACACACACACACACACACACACACAAACAAACAAATAATAATATTTACAACAATACACAATAGAATATATTTATTTATTATTTTATTTATATTTGTATTTAATTATTTATTATAAATACATTTTAATAATATATAATAATAATATTCTTTATTATATTTTTAGTATATAAAAATATACTTGTATTTAAATGAGTATAAGATATTCATATTCATATATCCTTGTAAAATAATAATAATAATATTATATTATAATATAATATTAACAACAATAGCAATCATTCAATTCATTCATTCATTCATTCATTTATAATAACAGTATTATTAATACTATTATTATGAACACTACTATTATTACTAATAATAATATACTTTATTTTTGCAGTATTTTTGTAGTATCATATATTTAATTATTGTATTAAATAAGTGTCAGAATACATATATATATATATATATATATATATATATATATATATATATATATATATATATATATATATATATATATATATATATTTTACAACTAATTATTAAAGGTGGGGTAAGCCATATATCAACAACACTGTTTGGAAGTTGACACCAACAACAAACATGTAACCAATCAGCTTTAGGGGCCGTAGTTAATAGCGGTTGAGGAGACAGAATGAGCAAGAGGGAGATTTGAAGAAAAACTGCAGAAAGTGAGATGATGAGACACAATAC